>NC_064305.1:22276802-22395920 GCF_023373825.1 Bactrocera dorsalis | reverse complement strand
AAACATCCTAAACAAATTTTAAGAAAGTATAGCGGTAAAGCCACGAGTGTACCAATATGTATTTCCATATGTGCAAGAAATATGCAGAAGAATTAGCACTACGAGTAGGGTACCGGAAACGCTCGTGTGATAAGCTCGTTTCATGTTATTCAACTAATTGGATTGATTGTAGTCATTGTAGACGTAATAAATTTATATTTAATTGTAATCAAGTAAAAAAACAAGAAAAAACGTTAACTTCGGCTGCACCGAAGCTAATATACCCTTCACAGGTGCATTTCTTTGAGTAAGTATGAATTTATATGGAAGCTATATGCTATAGTAATCCGATCTGAACAGATTATATTATTACCATAAGCAGTAATCCATGTCAAATTTCGTGAACATACCACATCAAATATGAAACTTCTGAACAATTTCTTCTGACACTGCATTGTTGCCTTAGGAAATAATCTATACCAAATTTTATGAATATATCGTGTCAAATCCAAAAGTTTTTCATACAAGAATTTTTTTCCGATCGTTCAGTTCGTATTGTAGCTATATGCTAAAGTAAGCCGATCTGAACAATTTTTTCGGAGATTACATTGTTACCCTAGGAATTAACCTGTGCCAACTTTTGTGAAGATACATTGTCAAATGTGAAAGCTTTCAATACAAGAACTTGATTCCGATCGTTCAGTTTGTATAGCAGCTATATGTTGTAGTGGTCCGATATCGGCAGTTCCGACAAATGAGCAGCTTCTTGAAGAGAAAATGATGTATGCAAATTTTCAAACCGATATCTTAAAAACTGAGGGACTAGTTCGTATATATGTATACAGACAGACGGACGGACGGAAGGTCTGATGAACCGCGCGATACTGCTGGTCGAAACGATGACATCATCCGAAACTCTTTGATTTACTCAAATTTTTTCTCATTCCCTCATAAACAGGGAAAGGTTTATGAAAATTAAGGAATTTGGAGCAGCTGTTCTCAAAGAAGAAGGGAAGTCAGAAATATGTACCTGCTTAAAGTAGCTAACAAAATCAGTGCGAAACGAAATTTGAAGGAACGACACAAATCGTTTTTTGGAATACGTGCAAATAAAGTTTGTTTTTGCCGTTCTTTGCAGGAATAGTGAATCATGATATCATGTGATCATGTGAGTTATATTATGTCTTAGGTTATGTAGTATTTTATTTAAAACATATTTTTGTAAAATTGTGAGAGTTTTGAAAAATTTTAGTTATTTATCTACATATGTACGTACGGATCCAGTATTGATTTATAATATGAATACACATATTTAGGTTTGTACAAAATGGCCAAAAGTTACTTTTAAAATAACCAAGCAGTTTTTATTTCGACTGTTATAAAAAATGTGAGTTTTGACAACTCTCTCTCGAATCAAAGAGTTTCGTATCATTTTATCCTCATCCGGTCCAACGCAAAGTATGAGTCTACAGTTGAGAGCGCTTAATAACTGCAGCCAGGAATAAAGGGATGTTTAACTTATTCCAGTCCAGAGAGCGCCTCAAAATAAGCGTTTTTTATAACATTTCCCATTGTAGCCAGATCAGAAAAAAAAGATATTTTTTGGGCATTTTAAATAAAATACCCAATTCGCATTTTCCACACCACCTATGAGGTATGCAAAAGGGCGCGTTACCGAAGTTATTTTTGGGTGCTCGGTTCCCCAGTAGGCCTATATCACCCATTAAAAAATTATTTACATAAAAAAACTAAAAAAACAAAACAATAACAATTCATATATAATAGTATAAAAAAATAACAAAAACAATACCACTTCATATCACATATAATAATATAATACTTAAAACTATAAAAATAAACATACATATATACAAATGCCAATATTTAAACCCCAAATTCTAATTTGTTATTAAAAACTTTCTATTAAACGTTCTAACTTTAGAGCCTCTTAATACGAATCTGCTTAAAAAATCTTACTTTGGTATAAAATATTTAGCTCTTTGCAACCACTAAAAAAGGAAGATAAAATCTACAAATGTGAAACACACAAAATTTTATTCTTAAAATTGGGTAAAGATAAATCTCTATTTAAAAATTTCGTCACAAAATAAATTCTAATTCTAATAAATAGAGCAATAACTACCTTTGGGTCACAGTCTTCACAACACAAGAAGGGCCTAATATCTTTTAATTTAGCAAAAAGAATTTCTCCTAATCCTATTTTATGACAATTTCTGTCAAATTCTTCGACAAATTTTGTTTCTAAATTATTAATAAATGCAACAAATTCTTGAGGCAGCTTCACTAAGTTGCATTTATCGATCTGGTTTTGATGTATGAAGATGAATTCATCAGAAGGAATTTCATCTCCTAAATAAGGTAATGGCAGGAGGCATGTGTGCATTTTAAAAATTTTCAAATAAAGGTAGCCGCAAAAATAACTAAAAGCATTTTCCTTTAAAAAGTTAATTTCTAAACTACTATCTAAAGTAATGGATCTAACAATGGAGTGTTCGGGCCGTGGTAAACCCTGGAAATCCTGCCAAGAAAGGTCACTTAAAACGGAATCATTGCACACATTAAGAAGAACATTATGGCTATGTTCTGAAATAACACCCCATGACTTCCTAAATAAACTAGAGAACATGAGGGTGTTACTCTAGTACCTCCCCTACTTCTAATCTGACCAAAAAAATGCTCTAAGCTGTCCTGACATAGTCGTCTTGTCTTCAGGTAAGGAAATCCTGAGTGTGACAGCAATCGCCACAATCGTCTTAAACTATTAATATTAATTAACTACCCCTTTATAAAATTGAAATTATTTGTTGTGTCGTTTCCTAACTCATCTACGACCCGAATTGTTTTCAAAACTTTTTCTGCCTCATCTAAAAACTGGTTTTGCTCTGGGGAACTTATAAAAACTTTTTTAGTGGGTACAATGGCCTCAGTGAAACTACTATTGAAGATATCGAATAATTTATTGAAAAAAGAAACGAAATCCGCGGTATTAATGAAGCTCATACTATTTGAGCTTAAGGCTCCCGAGCTGTAAAGAGAAAGCATACCTGAAGCGACCGTATTACTTAAAACTTGAGACGCGAATTTAACTTTCATTTTTTGAAAGGTATTGGGGTAAATATGAGCATCGGTTAATTTATGCGCACACCGATAACTCGACTTAGAGTCCTGTTTATAAAAATGGACTATGTCAGACCAACATACGCGACTATTTTTAAAATCTACTTTATTTTTCATATTTTGTAAGCAGTTTCGACTACATTTTAATAAATGGGGGCTATCGTAAAAAAAACATATTTCCTTACCATTAACGTTGAAAAAAGGCCGTGACATTGAAACACCTAACAAATTAGCTAAATTTTGAAAATTGGTACCCTGGTCACAAACAAAATGGCAAGGAACTAGCCCTATATTTTGAAGTTGGGTAATGGCTTCAAGAATATATTTCTTGAGGACATCCCCTTTACATGAGCCTTTAATAAAAAAATAAGCTAACGGGTGGGACCAAGGTTCTCCACCTATACCTTGCACCATTATGGTCATTGCAGTTGTGGCTATTCTAGATGTGCGATTTTCATCGCCATAATCTTCAAGACCTATCACCCTATCAAATTTCCTATCATACTGCAAATGACATTTCAGTGACATTTCATCACAAGAAACTGATATGAACTTTTGTTCGAAAGAAAATCCCTTACTCCTAATTTGTAAAGACTTTATGCTGCTTTGGGTGCAACCTGGGAAACGAGGCCAATCTGCGACAAAATTATGTAACGTAATTTCCGAGGGAAAACTAAGTTGGTGCTTTAGGTAGCGGTAAGCGATTGGTGACAAAAAAAATACACCCAAAGCTAAAGTTTTAAGAAAAGTGTCATATCGCCGACCGTGACTTTGGCGATTACTATTTAAAAAACTACTCCTAATACAAGCACCTAACTGAGGAGGAACTTTGCTGCAAACTATCTCAAGAGGATCTGACTCTTCCCTAAATGAACTACTTCTTAACATTTCCCTACATCTTTCTAATTCAGTTGCCATTTGGACCAACTGAGCTTTTAAACTCCTATTCTCCTGTTCTTTTTCGTCTAATTTTATTTTTAAAATTCTATTTTCTTCTCTCAATTTTTTTTTCTATCTGTCCCTGCTGTCAGACCCCTACCTGTTTGCGCGGCCTTTTCACTACTCTTTAGTAGTTCCTCCTCAAGAAGAGGCAGAGGCTCTAAAATATTTTCCCGGTCTTCCCTTTCTAAAAGTGGAAGCAGCTGCCTCGATGCACCGGTTGCATTTGAGGCAGTTCCTTCCATTTGGGGAAAAAAATCTTCAACGCCTACTTCAATTATATTTTCAGAATTTGGGGCGTTAAATATTGGCTCATTAATTAAATTTATGTCCGGAACGGCTCTCGGACGCAATTTTTTCGCGTTACGCATTTCATTCGAAAAATGCCGCTCGCACGCAAAAATGTGTTTAGGTGTTTTTTCGCTCAGATCTTCAAAAACACCTAAACGTTTGAGCCAACATTTACGCCTATTAAAAGAAACAAAATAAAATACAAAAAGGTAAAAATTTAATTATAAAATATGTATAATAATAATTATAATAATAGTGCAAAAAGTGTATATTTAATGAATATTTAAAGTACGACTTTTTTATAACTATCATAAATATTCAATTATAAATGCCGCTCGCACGCAAATATGGGTTTAGGTGTTTTTTCACTCAGATCTTCAAAAACACCTAAACGTTTGAGGCAACATTTACGCCTATTAAAAGAATCAAAATAAAATACAACAAGTAAGGAAGGGCTAAGTTCGGGTGTCACCGAACATTTTATACTCTCGCATGATAAAGTGACAATCGACATTTCATTATCCGTCATTTACATAATTTTTTTTTTCTTGTAAAATTAATTAGTATTAAATTCAGAGAGCTTTACCGATATTTTCGGTGAAAAATTAGGTTAGGTTAGGCACTGAGTTCTTCGAGTTCGATATAAGGGACCTTGAAAAGTTATAGTCCGATCACTACAATTTTTCCACAAGGGATACCTCAGCTCAAATACCGTATTTGTGTAAAGTTTTATTCCGCTATCATCATTTGTTCCTAATGTGTATATTATAAAGAGAAGGCATCAGATGGAGTTCAAAATAGCGTTATATTGGAAGAAGTTTCGGTTGTGAACCGATTTCACCCATATTTCGTACATCAGGGTTTAAAAAAAAATATTATATACCAAATTTCATTGAAATCGGTCGAGTAGTTCCTGAGATATGGTTTTTGGTCCATAAGTGACGACGCCACGCCCATTTTCAATTTTTAAAAAAAGCCGGGGTGCAACTTCCTTCTGCCATTTCTTCCGTAAAATTTTGTGTTTCTGACGTTTTTGTTAGTCGGTTGACGCACTTTTAGTGATTTTCAACATAACCTTTGTATGGGAGGTGGGCGTGGTTATTATCCATTTTTGAACTGTATATGGAAATACCAGAAAGAAACGACTCTATAGAGTTTGGTTGACATAGCTATAGTAGTTTCCGCGATATGTACAAAAAACTTAGTAGGGGGCGGGGCACGCCCACTTTTCCAAAAAAATTACGTCGAAATATGCCCCTCCCTAATGTGATCCTTTGTGCCAAATTTCACTTTAATATCTTTATTTATGGCTTAGTTATGACACATTATATGTTTTCGGTTTCCGTCAATTTGTGGGCGTAGCAGTAGGCCGATTTTGCCCATCTTCGAACTTGACCTTCTTATGGAGCCAAGAAATACGTGTACTAAGTTTCATGATGATATCTCAATTTTTACTCAAGTTACAGCTTGCACGGACGGACGGACAGACAGACATCCGGATTTCAACTCTACTCGTCATCTTGATCACTTTGGTATATATAACCCTATATCTGACTCTTTTAGTTTTAGGACTTACAAACAACCGTTATGTGAACAACACTGTAATACTCTCTTTAGCAACTTTGTTGCGCGAGTATAAAAAGGTAAAAATTTAATTATAAAATATTTATAATAATAATAATAATAGTGCAAAAAGTGTATTTTTAATGAATATTTAAAGTACGACTATTTTATAACTATCATAAATATTCAATTATAAATCGTTAGTTTAAAATAATTTATTTAATTAATTAACGGCAATGGCAATAAATTGACAGTTACGCTCTGAACAAGTAGAGCGCGACAGACTGCAAGCGACATTTGTCAAATATTAAAATACACATGTTCTTAAAGACACAGTTATTGAGACAGCTACGTGACTACATAACTGTGTCCATAAGAACGTGTGTATTTTAATATTTGACAGATGTCGCTTGCAGTCTGTCGCGCTCTACTTGTTCAGCACATCACATTTAAAAACACACGGAAAGTCAATTTCATTATGAAAAATTACTATTTTCATTGCACAATCGAAACACTGATTTCATCGAAATTTTTCACAAATTCACAAACACTATTTGCACTACTTAATGTTTTTCAGAGAGGGAAGCCAGACGCATTTGCAGACAGAAGAAGAAGGAGGCCGAAATGCGTGAGTACGAACAGCTGGATAAGCTGGCCGACAGGGGTAATGCTCGAAAATTCTACGAAAAGATGCGGCGGCTTACAGAAGGTTTCAAGACCGGAGCATACTCCTGTAGAAACCCCCAAGGTGATCTAGTTACCGAGGCCCAGAGCATACTTAAATTATGGAGGGAACACTTCTCCAACCTGCTGAATGGCAGTGATAGCACAACACCGGGAGAAGGCGAACCCGATTCCCCAATCGATGACGATGGAGCAGACGTTCCATTGCCCGATCATGAAGAAGTTCGAATAGCAATTGCCCGCCTGAAAAACAACAAAGCGGCAGGGGCCGATGGATTGCCGGCCGAGCTATTCAAACACAGCGGCGAAGAACTGATAAGGAGCATGCGACTTTTTTATAACTATCATAAATATTCAATTGTTTACTTTAAAATAATTTATTTAACTAATTAACGGCAATGGCAATAAATTGACAGTTACGCTCTGAACAAATAGAGCGCGACAGACTGCAAGCGACATTTGTCAAATATTAAAATACACATGTTCTTAAGGACACAGTTAGCTACCTCAATAACTGTGTCTGTGCACGACTACATAACTGTGTCCATAAGAACGTGTGTATTTTAATATTTGACAAATGTCGCTTGCAGTCTGTCGCACTCTACTTGTTCAGCACATCACATTTGAAAAGACACGGAAATTTAATTTCATTATCCAAAATTACTCATTGAACAATCGAAACACTGATTTTATCGAAATTTTTTACAAACACTTTTTGCAATATTTAATGTTTTTCACTCACCGTTCGAGATCCGTTCCACTGTTTGGAAAGCTAAATGTTCTTCCTCCCTCGTTGCAGCCAACAATGCATTTTCTCCAACTGCTGGTTGTCTTCGGCATTTTATCTGTAAAATAAAATAAAAAAGTATTAAATAAATGCAAATTTATTTAATAAAAATTAAAATATACTCACATCTTTCAATCTGCGTGCTGTTTCGCCTTCGGTATTCTTCGAACTAATGGCCGTTACAAATGGAGACAAAATAATGAAAAATCTCTCCATTCGAACAATAATTGGCGGGATTTTAATCTGGTCGTCCCTCTTTTCCAATTGATAAACGTCAAAACCACCTAAACTTTGACAGTTGATCGAGTTTAGGTGGTTTTGACGTTTAGCAATTGCTCTCTCACTTCCAGTGAGAGAGAAGTTAAACATCTCTTTATCTCTGACTGCAGCGCTCAGTGTGTCTAATTTCCAATATTTAGTATATTGGTAAATAGTTGTAGTGGCGCTATATTAACATAAAGTTTCCTGCTGCTTACATAAAATCGTGTTTACATGTGAAGTTAACATTTTCAAAAACAATAATAAGGATTTCTCTAAGCTTCACTAATTTTATGTACATACTTATTTTAACTTGTATAATTGCAATGAAGCAATGCATACTGAAATATGTGAAAATGGTTCTTTCATTGTGCTGTTCGTGGGGATGGTAGTAAACTCGAATCCGATTCTACTTAAGTAACGAGTTTACGCGTAAAATAATCGATTTTTGAGACTCGACCTTTATTTTTAGAAGTTAATCAAGAATCGAGTTGGGACATTCGATTTAACCTCGTGATCAAAAGACACCCAACTATAAATTTATTGATTTTTTCTATTAAATTTCATTTCTTGTCAATATATACTTATGTATTTATTAAAACGGCACCTAGCGCCTGGTGAATTTAAAAGGAGAAAAAAAGGGAAGACAAAGAAATTTTTGATCTGATTGACTCTGACTTTAGAAAACCCTTTGACATTATCAACGTCTTCTCTAGAATAATTCCAGGTTTTTTTTAATAGACTACTCAGCGTGTCCAAATGTGACTTTTGATGCGTCAGTTTGGAGATATGATTTTTTTTCATTGTTTGTGTATTTCCAGATATACGACTTCCGATGGTTAGGAGTTCGTGAGCAGCTTAATTGTTGGATGATACATATACGTATGTATGTACATACAGTGGCTCAAACGTATAATTGGACACTAAGTATAAGATTATTCAAATGCCGATATTTCTCTTCAATGAGAAAATTTCCAAAAAGTTTTGATGCAGAATTGTAGATTATGAAAAGACCTTTTAAAAATGTATAATACTTATGATCTTTTATTAAACAACTTTTTTCTAATTACAAAAGAAACCAAAATCAACAAAATTCTTGTCAAACGTATAATTGGACGAATAGTGTAGATGCCGAGTTATTCTTGGAAACGGTTTTTTGGGACCGTTATTTTTTCTGCTGAGTGAGTTCATGTTAATTCCAAGGCAAATGAAAAATCAGTATGCAAGTGTAGTGTTCAAAGTGCAGATAAATATTGAAATGGATCAACGAAAAAAGCAAACGACTTTAGAAACGCGGCATTTAATTATAAAATTATATGGAGAGGGTAAATCCGTGCGTAAAATCGCCGAAATTGTTGACCGATGTCCGTCCACAGTTCATGCTATCATTCAACGGTATGTTAAAAATTTTCAGGTAGAAAATAAAAGTCGTATTGGTCAAGGAAAGAAATTAAATGACCATGATGAGCGTTGGATTTTGAGAGAAATAAAAACAAAACCATTTACTACGGCGAACGAATTAAAAAATATGGTCAACAAGAATTTAGAAAAGGAGGTTTGTGCCGAGACCATTCGTAACGTGTTAAGGAAGAATAATTTCAATGGGCGAATAGCCAGAAAAAAACCCTATATTAGTAAAAAGAATAAAATTTCACGGGTAAAATTTTGTAAGGAGTATTTGTTGAAAGACTCTCACTTTTGGAACAAGGTAATTTTGCAAAAACTTGTTAAACTTCATTATTTTTTATCTTATCACTTATTTTATAGGTATTGTTTACTGATGAGAGTAAATTTAACCTACATGGATCAGATGGAAAGAAGTACGTTTGGCGTAAGCCAAATACTGAGTTTTTGCCTAATAACACTCGGGCTACGGTTAAGCATGGGGGAGGTTCGGTAATGGTGTGGGGATGTGTTTCTAGTGCAGGAGTAGGGAACATTCATTTTATAGAGGGTAAAATGAATCGATTCCAGTATTTGGACATTTTGAAACAAAATGTGAAGCAAAGTGCGGATAAATTGAAGATATTGGACAAATTTGCTTTCTATCAGGACAACGATCCAAAGCATACTTCACACGTAGCGAAAATGTGGCTCATTCATAATTGTCCAACACTGTTACAAACACCTGCACAGTCGCCAGATCTTAACATTATTGAGCATGTTTGGGAAGAACTTGCCCGTAAGCTCTATCAATCCACTTTCAACACAATAGAGCAGTTGAAGCAGGGAATCCAACGTGAGTGGAACAACATAACTCCAGAATTTTGCTCCAATCTCGTGCAGTCTATGCCCCGACGTTTAGAAGCAGTAATAAAAGCAAAAGGTTTCGCTTCCAAATATTAAAACTTTTATGTTATATATGAATGTCCAATTATACGTTTGACAAGAATTTTGTTGATTTTGGTTTCTTTTGTAATTAGAAAAAAGTTTTTTAATAAAAGATCATAAGTATTATACATTTTTAAAAGGTCTTTTCAAAATCTACAATACTGCATCAAAACTTTTTGGAAATTTTCTCATTGAAGAGAAATATCGGCATTTGAATAATCTTATACTTAGTGTCCAATTATACGTTTGAGCCACTGTATATATGAAAATTCTTGAAAACATTTCGCAGATTTGCTCTTTGAATTCTGGCGGTGGTGTTATGGCTTGTGTATCGCTAGACACTAAACTATGGCCTATTAATGGAAAAGGTGTAACAATTGATGACGACGATAATGACCGTTGGAAACAAGAGTACTCATTTCCCGGAACTAATATTCTTTCCTGTTTTGTTGTGCCTGCAGCCTTACTGACGTCGAAGAAATAACCAATATTAATAAATATATTTTTTGTAATAAATTCTCTACTAATAAATACCAAAATATCTGATTTTCTCTCTTTGGCAAACGCGTCATATATTTTGTATGCTACAGAGATTTAAGTTAATGAACTCTTACCTCCCAATGTTTACAGAATCACGAAAAAACTTGCACTTACGTATACAGTGCTTTGGAATTGATTGACAAGAAAACGCGAAGCGCATACGTTTTCGTTTTGTAATTATTTCCGGTTTCAAGTGAATACTTTCAATATGTTTCAATAATTGACCTTTTTTCTAGAATGTATGTATTGCAATATGTAAACAAATATCAATATTGCAACAAAATATTTTCAAAATTGTTGAATAAATTAAAAAACTACCTGTTGTTTATTAAAAAATATTGTTGTGCACAGCTTAAACATGGTATAGAGGAGTAGGGAAAGTCCCATTCACCATAGAAAAAGAGCCATTCACAGTACTTAAGCTACCCCTCAAGTGTACTTTTACAACAACAACATCGTGGCCACCTCTGGTGAATAAGGGTGGCGAGAGGTTAAAACGGGTTGTAGAAAGCGAAAATGCTATAATATTAAATTATAAATTTATAGTACTATATTTGTACATTTATAAATACTATTTTCAATTTTTGTTATAAAGTAAAGATTTTAGCTGTTATAACAAAAATTAATTATACCTTCATGATATAGATAAATATGCTATATATTTTTAAGCGCTTTAGTTAACTTATTCATGGACAAAATGGAAATTATATTTGATAATGAGTGGACCATAAGAGATAACCATTGTGAAAAATTTGATATTACGTACCATAACAATTCGTCTGAACAATAAAACACATTTTTTATTGTAAGATAAATCAAGAGATAATTATAATAGCCATGTTTTCTATATTTTAATTATAAATTTTTGTAATCACAAACTACGTACACGTTTTAAATGTCAGAATTTAGCTATACGCCGGCGATCAGGAATTCTACTCGTTCCCAAATGGAGTGTTTGACCATCCTAACAGATTTACTATATTATTTTTTAGTTCTAAGCTAAGTTTTTAAATAAAAATTATTCTTAAAAAATTATTTATTGAATTTGCAATATTTATTTAGTAGTAAAAAGGAGTTTAAATTAGCTTACGCAACACTATTTTGACATGCTCAATAGCAATACTGGCATATTATTTGAAAATATTCAAACGGACGGACGGACGGTCAATCTAAAAGTAAGTTATTTAAGTTTTTAATTAAATTATTACTTTATTATTATAGCAATTCTATCCCGTTCCTGTGCAGGTCGATCGACAGGTTAGTATGCTAGAAGTTTAATTATAGCTAATTACTAATAGAAACTTTTTTACAGAAAGAAAATGCCTCGCAAATGCGTACTAGAGTGTGAAGGCTCGTTACGGCTTCACAAATTTCCTGGGGAGCGAGAAATGTCCATGTAAGTAAAATATTTTATTTTATTTTCTTATTTATATGTATATGTAATCACCAAATGACAATCGACGGTTATGTTATGGTTGTTAAAAAAATAATTGTGCAAATTTTTATTTTATTTCGTGCTGCGTTTTGGACGTAGCAAAATAACTTTTTATGTGTATATATAAGACTAGTGAAATTAAATTTAAATATTGGTTAAAATTGGTTTATCTCTGAGTGCAGAACCTTAAAATGTTGGATATGTGTACTCTTATGTATGTAACTTGAAGTGGTGGATCGAAATCAATGAACCATTCAATTTCAAATTTTTTGATCATACGTTATTTTGCATATTGGGTGTATATATGTATAATAAATAATTCAATACAGTGAAAAATTCATTAACGAATAAAAGTGAACACGATTTTTTTGGGATTGTGAATGTGCATACTTCCTATCACATTTATAATATTATTATATTGATTTATAATATTAAATGAAAGATGGATATGAATGTGTGAACTGCATTCCTCGTATTCCGGGTTTATTATGAATAACACAATAATAATATATTATTGTTTATCACACATCTTGAATAAAAACGACTCTTGTATCTAAAAAAAAGTTTTCTAATTATAATCTATAGTGAAATTGTAGAAAAAATATAAAAATCAGTCATTTCTGCTTAAAAATCGAAAAATTGCTCTAATTTCTACAAAAGCAAACTTTAACCCTTTCACTACCATGGGGATCATGCATCCCAAGAGAAATTTAAAAAATCGTCAAAAATACAATTCAAGCTCAATTTAGATAGGAAAAGGTCCCATTGGTAGTTTACAGTATTTTTCGTTCAATATCAGCTGATTTGGTTTCGTTCAATAACTGTACTGCCTTTTATTGCAATTAACCGACAGCAACCTTCAGTGAATGTGCACGTGTTTGCCTATTTGTAAATGTATAAAAGTGTTTCTGTTTACTAAATTAATTTGAGTGAATAAAATAAGTGTTTTTCAATATAATAAGGTGAGTTCGCAACAAAATGTTGTAAATAAATTCGTTTATTTGGGGTTTTGTCCAGTTGGGATATATGATCCCATTGGAATTGTATAATTCAAATAAGCGGGACACATAATCCCATTGGTATACATTTCCGAAATGGAAATATTCATAGAATTTATATCTTTAAATTTTACAGAATGAATAATAGAAAAAAATCTGCCAGAAATATGAGGGAAGACGACATTTTGGCGATTATCAATTCCAGCGACTCTGACGTAAGTGATTTTAGTGCTTCTGACTCAGAGTATATTCCGGATTCCGAGAACGAAGTAGACGAGTCTCCGAGCGAGGATGATGAAGTAACGGATATTGATAATGCAATAGTGTTATCCAGTGAAAGTTCCAATCTTCCAGTAGTATGGGGAGAACCATCAGTTTTATTTCGTCCTCGCTTTTCTATCACTGAAGACGTTGAGCCCATTCTGTTGGCTCAAATTTCAAGGAATGCAACTGAGTTCGAAGTCTTCAAATGCATTTTTCCAGAATCATTATTTATTTTTATCGCGCAGTGCACAAATGAACGATTGAGCATTCTAAAAAAACAAAAAAGTTATAATATTGCACCAACTGATGCATCAGAAATTAAAATTTTGTTGGGCATTACGCTTATAATGGGTTATAATCAACTTCCAGAGATTTCTGATTACTGGTCCCAAAATGAATCCATGGGAAATGAGTACATAAAAAAGGCGATGTCGCGAACTCGTTTTCAGACCTTAATGTCAAAATTATATTTTAACTTCCCTGAGAAACCTGAAGCAGCATCTAAGCTTTATTATATAGAAGAAGTTACCAATTGTTTGAAATATACGTTTGTCAAAACTCGTACCGATAGTTTGCGTCAAAGCATCGATGAGTCCATGGCAAAATTTAAAGGTCGATCTTCTCTAAAGCAATATCTTCCGATGAAGCCGACTAAACGTGGCATAAAAATTTGGCAAAGGTGTGATTCTAAAACTGGTTATACATATGATTTTAATATTTATGCGGGTAAAGAGGAATGCTCAACATTATCAGGAACTTTAGGGGAGAGAGTCGTTTTTAAATTGTGCAAAACTATTCGAAATCCAGATACTGTGTTGGTTTTTGACCGTTTTTTCACCTCATATAATCTGATGAAAACTTTGCCATTTGCTTGCGTAGGAACATGTATTCAAAATAGAAAGAACTTGCCAACCATTAGTGACCGTTTGAAGAAAGGTGAATGTAAATTTTGCATTAGCGAAACCGGTATAATGGTAGCAAAATGGCAGGACTCACGTGAAGTTATTGTTATGAGTAACTGTCATAGTCCTACAATGTCCGTAGTCTTCAGAAAGCAAAAAGATGGTTCAAGGGTTGTTACTAACTGTCCTAAAGCATTGGCTTTCTATAATGAGAACATGGGAGGAGTTGACATATCTGATCAAAAGGTTAAAACTTATGAACAGAACAGAAAATCAAGCAAATGGTGGCGTAAAGTATTTTTCAAGCTTCTCATGACATCTATTGTAAATGCCCATATTGTTTATCAGGAAAATATCCACAAAAAGTTTCAACTGAAACATTTTATTGTTCCACTCGCAGAACAGCTCATTGCGCAAGGAAGAGTTGGGACAAAAGTCAAAAGGACATCTACAACAAAAGGACCCAGGTCAAAAAGAGCAAAAAAAATGTTAAACGTGGGAGATCATATGCCAGTAAAAGATGATCGCCGCAGACGCTGTGTTTTATGCACCTCAATAAAAAAAGTAAAACGCACGTATTACATTTGTTCAATGTGCAAAGAGCCCTTATGCTTCGAATGTTTTGGCATGTTCCATAAATAAATAAAACTTAAATTGAGTTACAAATAAAAACTAAATTTTATTATTCTCAAAAAATTATACCAATTGGATATATAGTCCCAATTAATACCGTGTAAATATACCAGTGGGACATATTATCCCAGGACATATCTTCCTTCTGAAGGATACGAAAAAAAAAATTGTCTTATTTTTCTCTTTTAGAAGATTATATCCATCCGAAAAAACGACCTAAATTTTTTTAACATCGCTGCGTATAGTACGGTAGTGAAAGGGTTAACTGGAAAAAAAATTTTTTTCCTTATTTTTGACATAGGAGAAACTAAAATTTACCATGTAGATGTCAGACCCAAAAATCGTGTTGACCGGTGTAATATAATGCAACTATGAGTAATAGATATAATATACAACTGCTGTGGTCAAATATTAATTAATATATTGTAACTATGTATATTTGATTTCATAATTTTTCAGCCAAAATTAGGCCGACCGACATACAGTGGGAGAGTCTCTTAATTACCTCCTCTGTGGATCTACATGTACAAATAGTACCCGTATGTATTTTTTATTTACAAATATTTGTTGAAACTGCTTTTATTTCTTGATATGTATAATAATACTTTTGCGCTGCTTAATTTTTTTATACAGCTGGGTTGGTATTTTTGCGATGACTTTTTACAAATAATTGTTTTATGCTTATATTTAAATATATATATACTAACAATATTAACTTTTTTATTCTATATTAATATATTTGTTATTTATTTTTGCTTTTTAGGCGGAAGAAATGGATGCACCTTCTTGGTGTATCTGAATTAACTAAGAGAAATTTGTATGCCTGCGATAGGCATTTCTCGCTTCACCACCAAAATAAATTAAGATTATCAAAAGGGGCAGTCCCCGATAAAAATTTGTTAATGCCAACAGTGGCGATAGTTTCGGACTGTGGTAGTGTAGTTAAAGGTAGTTTAGTTAAAGGTAGTTTTTGCGAACCTGACGAACAGGACAATGTAAATACTTTAGGTCCTATAGAGTATATTTCCACCACTTTCGGTGACGAGGTAGGAGACTGTACTTCGTGTTCACATGAAGTGCATGAGGAGGTGTCCCTTCAATACAATATATTTGAGGAACACTCATATTCCTCACCTTTAGGAAGTTTAGATAATAGGGCGATAAATATTAAAACGCAAACAGATGCGTACCTAAGTGAAAGGACACCTAGGAAAAGAAAGTTTGTTAGCGAAATAGTTAGCTTAAAAAAAAGAAATATTAGTTTAGAAAATGAGGTGCAAGAATTAAAAAAACAATTAGAAGAGAAGGAAAGAGAAATTGAGGCCCTAAAAGGAAACAGTTTGTCTATTGAAAATAATGAGAATAGGCAAATTGTTGAGCTATGTAGCAAATTGCCTCCACATATTGCTGCATGTGTGAGGAATAGTTTGTTTAATAATAACCGTAATCTTCACGGTAATAGATACGATAGGGAATTAAAAACCATAGCTCTGGGGGTTCACTTCTTGTCACCTCTAGCATATAGATATTTACAGCCCTATTTTAATTGGCCATCACCAAGAACTTTGTCTAAATTTATTCAAAGTTGGCCACGAAGTCCTGGTTGCACGTATAGCAGCATAAAAACTCTGGAACTTCGAAGCCGTGGCTTTACGAGTGACCAGAAATACGTGTCAATTTGCTGCGATGAAATGTCTTTGAAGACCCATTTGCAGTATGATAGATATAGGGATTTAATTGTAGGTCTGGAGGATTATGGTGATGAAAATCGTACCTCCAGAATTGCTTCAAGTGTTTTAACACTTATGGTTCAAGGCATAGGTGGGGAGCCTTGGTCTCAACCACTTGCATATTTTTTTGTGCATAAATCATGCAAAGGAGACGTTTTAAAAAAGTATGTATTCGAAGTTGTGACACAACTTCAGGGGATAGGTCTTCACCCCTGCCATTTTGTGTGTGACCAAGGGTCAAATTTTGTGCATTTTGCCCGGGTTGTAGGAGTGACAGAAAATAGGCCATATTTTATAGTGAATGGAGAGGAAATCGTATTTTTTTACGATTCTCCTCATCTTATAAAAAGTGCGCGAAATTGTTTGCAAAATAGCAAGAACGTAGTTAGTTTTAATGGACGTCTTGTGAAATGGAGTGATATAGTTCACTTCCATGAGCAAGACGCTCAACAAAGTATTAGATGTGCGCCTAAGATTACTTCGGCTCATCTTAGGCCATCAACTTTTGAGAAAATGAGTGTGCATTTAGCTACACAGGTTTTCAGCAACACGGTTGCTAGTGCAATGTTCGCATTATATAGCTCCGGGAAATTGAATATTTCTAAGTCTCCAACTTTCCTTAATACCGCCGAATTTGTTCTTTTTTTTGATAAAATTTTTAATATATTTAATAGTAGTAGGCTTGGAGCCCTACGAAAATTTAATGATCCTTTTTTAAGTAGTACGGAACAAATTAACTTTCTATTAGAAGCCGAGAATTTTTTTAAATCGTTGAAAGTCAACGATAGTTTAGGTCGTGATATCACGAATACTTTTTCATTTATTAAAGGATGGCTTCTAAACATAAATGGTTTACGACATTTGTGGAAGATCTTGTCCACCAAAGGATTCGAAAATATTAGGACAAGAAATCTTTGTCAAGACAGACTTGAGCATTATTTCGGACAGATTCGTAGGGGGGGCGGAAATAACGTGAGAACTACTCCGTACATGTTCTCATGTCTTTTCCGAAAATCCTGGGGCCTTAGGACTGTCAACTATGTGACTAAGGGAAATTGCGAACCTCTGCCTAGGGAAGAATGGGAAGCTTTGAGTTCTAGCGCCCTTCAAAGCGTTTGCAACGACGTTTTGATTAATGACATTTCTTGGCAAACCTTTCAAAGTTTGCCAAGACCACCCTTAGAACCACTTCAAAATATTGAAATCGGGGAAATTGATTTAGATGAAAGTTTTTTTCTAAAACAAAATTCATTTGTATATTTTTGCGGCTATATGTATTCAAAGTTTTTAAAACTTCATAGTTGTTTGAGTCCGATACCTCATTTCGAAGAAGAAACTGATTCTCGTTTTCTTTTTTCTATGGAAAAAGAATATAACGACTGCAGTCTGGTCAAACCACCTGCAGACTTTATAAACTTCCTCGAAAAATTAGAGGAAATATTTTGCGAGAATTTTGATTCTTGCTGTCATGTCCGTGGGTTTTCAAAATGTTTATTTGAAAAAATGGGACACATAGAGCCGTTTTATTGCTGTGCTAATTCTCAGCCAGACGTTCTTAAATGCCTTTTCATTAGGATAAGAACGTATTTTTCAATAAAAATTTTTAACAAACAGACGAGCACAACTGCTTTCAAGCATGTGAAATTTTTATGTGTTGCACACATGTAAAATTTGTCTGAAGTCCTTTGTCCGGGTGTTTGTCTGAAAAAAATCTTCATTGGTTGTCCGAATTCTAAATTATTAACTTAATTAATTTTATTTTGATATTTTGAAGTGCTCAATTAAATATTACGATAGGAATGCACACTTGTATATTCTTGCTATTAGGCACATTCCGCATTTTTTTATTCATAGACGCCACCCCCCTCCCCCCACCACATATCATTTGAAATTTTTCAGGCTTTTGTTAGATCTCCACTGTTGGCATATGTACATATTAAATATTATTTTATACATACATATGTATTTTTATATATTTTATTATAGAAAATTTTTGAATTGTTTTTACTTTTTTTATTATACAAAATTTTTGAATTGTTTTTACTTTTAATTTATTTTTCAATTGAATTGAATTGTTTTTGTTATTTTTAATTTAAATTTTCTGTAAATATTTGTTGCTTAGTTTTAAGGTATATGGGTGCAAATAGGCCTCCGGGGGAACCGAACACCCAAAAAAAATCGGTAACGCGCCTAGTTGCATACCTCATGGTGGTGTGGAAAATGCAACATAGGCACTAAAATATGTAAAAAAAAGAAACAATAAATAAAATCTACTGAAATAAAACATTTAGTTACAATTTACTTTTTATTTGGGTTTATAATTATAAAATAGGTAGAAAAAGGGTCCAATTATAAGTTTGTTTTAAGCCAAGTTTGGATACTTTTACTTTGTCAAACAATGTTCACTTGCAATTATCCCTATTATAATGTATACAATACTTGTTTTGTAAGTTCTCTAAGTTGCTTGTTTGTAGAATTCCATTTGCAGTTCTCGTAAATTTAGTTCTAATATCTCCACTACTTCGAAATTCATTTCTTGCCGCGCTTGTTTTATATAGCCCTTAATAATATTTATTTGCTAGTGGATCTTCACTTTGTGTATTTACTGGTTGCGCCGGCCAATTATCTATAGATCGCAAGTCAGACTGCAAAGAAAAATACAATAACAGTTACATCGTACCAAATAATATTTAAAAAAATTACCCCGTAAGCATAATCGTTCTCATTATTTCCTCTGATTTGACCGCCGCTAGCGTTATTTGCTAATGCTTGTCGTTCATATGCTTCCATTGCTTGACGGCGTTCAGTTTCAATACGTTGTTCTGCCTCCATTCGTTTACGATCTTGAATTTTTCGTATATCTTCTTCTTCAGGTAGGGGTCGTATTGACAGAATTTTGTCTTTGATTAGTTGGCTGCATGATAAATGTATGGCTTTTTTTAGGGCCCCTTCTCGACTACCTTCTTGACAAGGTACAGCTAATATACGTTTACTCCGCAAATCGATAGCTTCAGCCACATGACCAATTTTTCCCCTGAACGCACTTGCGTCGGCAATGGTGAAATTAGACTCTCCATCGTAAAGACTACCAACAATTTTTAAATACATTTCTATATCGGGTAATACATCTTTGCGCAGTTTTTGTATTAGCATAAATTTGTGAAATAAGCGGACGGTATGTTCGACTCTCATGCATTTCTTGCCGAGTTTCTAGTAGCCACAAACAATGGTCACAGGAACCGATACCATGGTGCTGTGGATTTGATTTATTTGCATTTCCTTGATAGCTTCGCTTTGTGATGTAGCCAAACTGGCAAGTTGCACTAATTTTTAAATAAATTATTTTTTATGACATAAGAACAGGAGACAATTAAGTTACTTACATGCAGTTTCTATTGGAAGGAACTTTGAACAATCATTGCACATAATACTTCCACACAAACGGCAGTGATGCTGATGGCGAGCAATGTGAAAGTTTTTGGCGCAACTAAGGCATAATTTCACTGAGCTACCATCCAACCATGTAAAAATCTACGAATTCATAATTAAATAAAAGTAAATAAACATTATATGCGGTTTAAATTAAGTACTCACATTGCGTTCATGTTGTTTTCGCAGTACGGGATCCATTGGTAAATTGGTTAATAATTTATGTAGCCGAATAATCAATTTATTCGTTTCACTTGCATATCGCTCCAGTCGTGGGTTTCTTATCGATGGAAAATACTCCTAATGATTATACTCGGCGCCAACTTCTTGGCGATCCATAAAATTAAAGATAAACTCGAACAAATTGTTTTGCAAAAACCTTTGTTACTATCATGGTATAGAGGTTACGATGGCAAAAATGTAAATATGGCTGTGAATGAGCATAATCTGGACCCCACTATTTGGCATGGTTGCTTATTTGTTCGTAACATTTTTCTGTGGTGAACATTCATTAGCTTACCACAGTTAAAAAGAGGCATAAATAAAAAACTTAATTTTTCATGTATTTGCTCATATTGTTCTCATCTTTAAGAATATATATTAAAATAAAACGATTTTCTTTTGAAAATATATTAAAGTTTTATATATAACCAATATTTTTGGGACAACTTTTCCATAAATTTTAAGAAAATAACACAATGCAACCATTTTCCGGTAAAAAGTCGGCCATCTTGGATTCAAATAGAAACTCAACCCCGGACTACACTTGGCGTTTCTACAGTGGCACCTCTCAGCTGTGCCTTTGTTTACATAACATCAGCTGATACTTTCTTTACTCCTCCTCTACCGTGAGCTTAAATGAAGCGTACAAGTGTTCGAGCAGATATGAAAAGAAATTACCAGAGAGTTGCTCGATTCGAGTTGCCGTGTGAAAGGAATGGAGTTGTCGATAGAGAGCAATAAAAGTTGTTAGTCTGAACTCAGACTGAGTAAACTCTTCGCTCTTTCTCTCTCGCTTTCTCCTTCGCTTTATTTTAAGAGCAATCAAACAAAAAACTTTCAATACAGAGAATGAAATGTTTTTGCTTTCGCAGTTGTTCTGAAAAAGGTGAGCGCATTTCACCATAGGTAGCATGAGCGGACTTGAAAATATCAGAATTAAGCGAAATAATCAGGGTGACCCATTTTAAGCTCTAAAAAATCGATTTTAAGCGCTTAAAAAAGCTCCAAAAAAGTTAAAAATATGCTCTTAAAAAAGTAAAATATGACGATAAAAAAAAATTTAGTGTATTACAATTCTTTTTGTGAATTTTATTGATAAATATTCAAATTTTACTACTTTAATTAAGAAAAATAATAAAAGTATATTTTCCTTTGTCCTATTTATTGCTATGCACTACCATGTGCATTTTTAGGCTTTCCAACCTAAAATTACGTCTGTATTCAGATAATATATTTCCATAAATTGAAAAAGATCTTTCCACGTCACAAGATGTGTATTAAAATTTAGTTATTTCATTTGGAGAGAACTTAGCAATTAAACTTGTTACTTGTTTATTTTCGAAAAGAACATTATTTATGTCCACAAGTACTTTGTAATCTGGGTTACGTAGCATCATTGCTTTAAATTTATTTAAATATTTATCATTTGAGATCATTTTCAATCTCAAAAAAAACTGTGTTAAGTATGTTAATACTTTTTTCAAGGGGAATTCCTTTTGCTTCGAGCTGATTTATGCTTTCGTTTACAAAAACAAAATTCATTTTAATAAAAGCTAAGCCGCTGCTCAATTGCTGATCTTCGTAAAGGTTTTTTGCAACTTTAATGGCCTTCTGGGTCGAAGGTGTCAAGCACAGTTTTAATTTCATTAAAATTTTTGCAGTAGTACTCCGCAGCTTTCAACCAGGTCTACCATCTGGTTATAACTGGACTCGGAGGCAATGGTAAATCTGGGAACATTTCCAAAAGTTTTTTTTTACGCGAGGGTGCCTAAAAAATTTGTTAAATAAATGTTTGCCTTGTGAATACAGTAAAACCTTACCTTAAAAAAAACAGATTTGTTGCTTGCAACTGCGTCTGTTACGACAAGTAAGACTTTCGAATATTGTATGCCTTCTGGCCATAATGCTACATTTAAAAGGTAACACTTGTCTTTTTCTTCTTCTTCTTCAAGAACTCCAAATATAAAATTGGCAATATAACATTGCTCGACGTCTGTCGTTTCGTCTAAAGACACCCATATATATTTATTTTCCACCTTTTTTTTTTAAATGTTCCATACATTCGTAGTATAATTTTGGAACGTATTTACGCATTGTTTTTTCTAACAGAAACAGTGTTATGAAAAATGGTAAAAAAAGGAAAAAAATGTAAAAATAAGACCTTAAAATGAACAAATACAAAAATATGCAGCATAACTAAATAATTGCAAAAATATGCAGCATAAGCAATATTAAGTAAAATCATAAAATGGGTCACCCTGGAAATAATATTGTTCTCAATGCAAGTACATACATATTTACAGTGGCTCACATCCAAAGTCGGGCAAAAGTATGTAATAGGTTGAAGTGATATTTTTTTAAAGAAATGTAAACTGTTTTCAAAAAACAAGAAATGGTTTTAAAAGCTTATTTATTCAGCAATATTTCACAGCTAGTACTAGTTCTATTTTATTAACATAACGACGCTCAAAAACAAAAATGTAAAAATTCATTAAAAATATGGCCACATTGTAAGTCGGGCAACACACTTCCTTTTGGCTTGTGTTTGTAATAAGTGCGATGTTTAGTATCTTGTTGCGTATCCATTTTGCTTTTCCACTTCTTGGAGTCTATAAGGAATACTTTCAACCAGTTTACGACAAACATCTGGAGTTATTTTCATCCATTCCTCTTGGAGCACAGCTTTAAGTTGATCCCTGTTGGTGCACCTCCTATTTTGAACCCTGCGACCTAGCTCATCCCACATATGCTCTATCACATTAAGGTCAGGGCTTTGCGCTGGAGTTTTTATGACCTTGGGGCAGTTATACAGCAACCAAGTCTTCACCATTTAATTTTTGATCTCGTAGCGAACGGTCGTCATGTCATCGTCGGATGATGATTATCTTTTATTGGCATGTGCTTCAATTCTTATGAAAAAAAAAATTGAAAAATTTTATTATTTTAATTTATTTGATTTGATTTTATTTTATTTTAGTTTATTTATTTTATTTTAGTTTATTTATTTTATTTTATTTTATTTATTTTATTTTATTTGATTTTACTTTAATTATTTTAATTTATTTGATTTGATTTTATTTATTTTAAAATTTTACGCTTATTTCACTTAACTTTTTTCTTCTTCACTTCATTCTTTTTCGCTTCACTTCACTTTTCCGCAAGTATGTATGTATGTCCTCTTCGCTTGAAGTCTTCACTGCAAATGAGTCATGCTTGTCAAACATGAGTGGAGACGATCAAATTATCTTCCGTCAAATAGAAATATCAAAAATTTTTGATTTTCATCAAACAGAGCCGACAACAAGTCGGTGTAGCGTACGTGTAGCCGATGTGAGCCGACGACACCAACACAATTAAAGTGTTTGACGCAATTATTTGATCGTCTCCAGGGCACTTATCGGCAATGGAGTTTTAACAATGTGCCAGGATATTGTTGCTGAAAAATGTTATGAAACCGACACAAGCGCTATGTTGCCACTTTTGTAATTGCTTTCTGCGAGGTTGTCACATTTCCCTTCTGGAAGCAAAATCAGAAATTACTGCAATGTATGAGTTTTAAATTTTTGTCACCGTAGCAAAAATTTTTTGCGAGTGTGTGGATCCGCGGCAGATGCGTATTTTCAGTTCAAAGTGTTTTTTAGTTGGGATCAGAAAGTGGAATTTAAAGTCGAAAGCGTTTATTTGGAAATCAACAAAACCAACATGAATATAAATGGCGAGAAAGTTTCATTCTAAGTTCTTTGGTGGAAACCTGTTTGGCAAAATCTTTTTCTTCCAAAGTTCGAAAAATAAATTAAAAATCATAAATACGAGTACTGGATGTAAACTCGTAGACTTTCGGTTGGTCATTGAATTAAATACACTTCACATTCTTAAGTATTCTGTAAAAAAAATAATAAACACTTATTTTGATTAACAAAAAACTGAAGACTAAGAAATCAATGGATTTTAAGCAATATTTGGAGCAAAATTGGGAAGAAAAGAGCATATATGTATGTGCCGGAATACCATTGTCTTCCTTGGACATGGTCATAGCGTAGCAAATTTCGGCTGCACACTTATACTACATAATGTTTTCTCGCTTCACGACTTCACAAGATCAAGTCCTCCACTCGACTGACTCTACGTCGTTTCCTTCCTTTTGAACTTACCACCGAACCACGCTCGACGATAGCGACGCCACGCTGTCGTCCCGCTATAACGGTACTCCTTGAAGAGACGACATGCAGACAACAACACTCGACGCTAAAGCGGTACTTCTTGAAGTGACAACCAATCACAGCACAATTAACGGCTGATGGGATAATGAGGAACTTAGACTTCTAATGAAATTCCCTAAACTGTATACATATACACTCACACACGCATACCTATATCCACACACTATTAGGGTGCGCCGACATATGTATATACTTAGGTACATAGGTGTTCTCACCTTTATTTCCGAAACTCACTCTTTTTTACAAACAAAATAATGCAAAGAACCAGTGTTTTGAATATCAATTTTTGCAATTTTATTACACGATACAAAACGTTACAAAATTACCGTATACCCTAATCGGCGGTAGAATCAACGAACCATATTGGACGTGGAAAGAAAGAAACGAGATGATGTGAAAAGCGTGCGAGTTATGGTTTAGAAAAAAAATAAAAAAAGAGCTTCGGCCTTTTTTTCACACAACCGTATTTATTAAAGTGAATCTTAAGACTAAATAACTTTACATTTCTTATTAGTTATATATTGTTACAAAAGTAGTATTAAGTTGTATTTGTATTGCTATATGCATCCCTTATTATGAACAATAGCTGTAGGTATATGGAATAGCTTTTGTCTTGTTGTAGACATCTGGCGCCGCGGCTGTCTGCTTGTCGAAACAATAGACATCCGGCGCCGCAGCCATCTGCTTATCTACTTAAACAATTGCTGAGTCTGGCGCCACGGCTGTATGCTGTCTAAGCAATAGCTGCATTTGGCGCCGTATAGCATTATGTTCTGGTAACTTCCAGACGCAATAATCTAGAAGGACACGTCGGCATCAGCGAGAAGTGCGTGGCTATATAAGCCGTGGCAGCGCCAACGTAATCAATCAGTGCTAAGAGTAAACTGTTATAGTGTAGACGAGTTGTAAAATAAAGAGTTGTTGAATTGAATTAAACAGTTTTTGGTTTTATTCGTCAATCCAGAGATACGAACCTAGCAAGGTAAACTAGCAAGCAGTAAAAATAGTAACAATTGGTGTCAGAAGTGGGATTGTCAAATCCAAATTCAAGATGGTTAAATTCGGAGAATTGAGAATTCAGCAATTAAAAAAGGAACTGGAGGAGCGTAATTTGCAGATAAGCGGGCAAAAGGCGTATCTGCAGGCACGATTACGTGGAGCAATGGAAGCGGATGGAATTAATGTGGACGAGTTCGAATTTGTTGGCCAGAAACTTCTACAAAGGTAGAAGAAAAGAACAACGAACATCATCAAGTGTGGACACGAACTTGCTGTTAGTGGCTATTAAGCATATAGAAAATCGTCTGGCACAGCAAATAGCTGAAAATACAGAAAATGCAGTGCAAACAGAAAAAAGTCTGGCACAGCAAATAGCTGAAAATATATCACAAATAACAGAAAATGTAGTGCAAACAGAAAATCGTTTGGCACAGCAAATGACGCAAATAGCTGAAAATACATCGCAGTTAGAAAAGCGTTTGGTACAACAGATTACAGAAAATAATACCACAAGTGCAAGAGAAATTTTCAAAATTTGAAGACGAATTAAGCACTTTAAAAAATGACGAAGAAAATTTAAAATCAGAAGTTCTTCAATTAACTAATCGTGTGCGAGAACTGCAACTACATGGCCCTGCACCATCAACAAATAATCAAAGATTGAAGGCACCCACATTCGATGGAAGTATTCCATTTCGAATTTTCAAACTTCAGTTTGAAAAGACAGCAATGGCCAATAACTGGAACGCAGCGGACAAAGTGGCGTCCTTGTTTGTATCATTGTAAGGACCTGCGGCAGAAATCCTTCAGACTATTCCAGACTGTGAACGGGACAACTATGAGGCATTGATAAGTGCGATAGAAAGACGATATGGTAGTGAGCACCGGAAACCAATATACCAGATCGAACTGCAAAATAGGGGTCAGAAGATGAACGAGTCATTGCAAGAGTTTGCAACTGAAATAGAACGACTGGCTCATTTGGCAAATGCAGATGCACCTGTGGATTACATTGAGAGGGTAAAAATTCAATGTTTCATAAATGGAATTCGTGATGTGGACACCAAACGCGCCACATATGCATTGCCAAAGAGAACGTTTGCTGAAACGGTTTCGCACGCCCTCACACAGGAAACAGCTTCCCTACTAAGTAAACCAGCACACAAAGTACAAAGAGTTGAAATGGAACAACCGGCGCTGATGAAAGAAATATTGAAGACTCTGAAGACAATTGCTGCACCGCGAGTAAATACAACAGGAAGATGTTTCAACTGTGGAAAAGCGGGTCACTTTGCCCGAAATTGCAATATAAAAGTAAACCGGATGTGGTAAGAGGAACGGTTGAACCATTAGTCGGTTGCAAGCTTCGAACGGCCACCGGGGAGGAAGCAGCTGTCGCGGGAAAAGTGTTTTGCGAAGTGATGATTGGTACCCTGGAAGTTAATCACACCTTCATCGTAGCAGAAATCACGGATGAAATTATAATGGGAGTAGATTTCATGATTGATCTCGGGGTTACTTTGGATTTAAAGAAGCAAATGCTGTTTTGCCAGAACATGGAGCTGCCTATAAACACCGGATATGTGACCAACGTTGAAAGTAAGAGGGTGATTGTTAATGATAATCAGAGTATTCCACCAAAATCTGAGGCGATTGTATGGGCTAAAGTGAATGGAGGAGGTGGGACTGAAGAATTGTGGATTGTGGAACCAACAAAAATAGATACACCCATATTGGTAGGAAGAACGCTTGTGAAAACTAGAGAAGACGCCATTATTCCGGTCAGAGTAGTGAATGAATTCA
The DNA here is from genome assembly GCF_023373825.1 of Bactrocera dorsalis. Lineage (NCBI taxonomy): Eukaryota > Metazoa > Arthropoda > Insecta > Diptera > Tephritidae > Bactrocera > Bactrocera dorsalis. The sequence continues at coordinate 22,368,775 of NC_064305.1, read as the reverse complement.
ACACGCCTATAAGGCTGAAGAAAGGAGCAGTAATTGGACAGTGCCAGAATATAAGTGCAATAGCACGATGCGAACGGTCACAACAGAAACCTACTATTGAGCCACAGCAGATAAGTCCTACACTCCTAAACAATTTGCTAAACGAGGTGCATGGAAATGAAAAATTAAAAGCAGAAAAACTATTAGAAAAATACGCATCCATATTTGCAAACGAAGGAAACAACACAGGAAGAACCGGCATTGTCAAACATCGCATAAATACTGGAGACGCTAAACCAATCCGACAAGCTCCGCGTAGGGTTCCACTAGCAAAACGTGAGGATGCTAACAAAATTATTGAAGACATGCACAAAAACGGTGTAATCGAACCTTCAATAAGCCCATGGAGCTCACCTATCGTCTTAGTTAAAAAGAAAGATGGGAGCACCCGTTTCTGCGTAGATTATAGGAAGTTGAATGATGTCACAAAGAAAGACAGTTATCCTCTATCGAGAATCGACGATACATTAGACACCTTGTGTGGAGCGAAATGGTTTTCTACATTAGATCTACAAAGTGGATATTGGCAAGTCGAGATTGATGAACGTGACCGTGAAAAGACCGCTTTCAGTATGGGCGACGGGTTATGGGAATTCTCTGTGATGCCATTTGGGTTATGTAATGCGCCTGCAACGTTCGAGCGACTGATGGAACATGTGTTAAAAGGACTCAACTGGAAGACATGTTTGGGAAAAAGTTTTGATGATCATCTGAAAAATCTAGAGGAAGTCTTTCAGCGAATACGCTTGAATCGCAAAAAGTGTTCATTATGGAAGAAGCAGGTCACATATCTCGGACATAAAGTGTCAACTGAGGGGATTCACACCGAGGAGGGAAAAATAAAAGCAGTTAAAGATTGACCTCAACCCACCAACATACATGAACTCCGCAGCTTCCTTATGCACGTATTACCGCCGTTTTGTACCTGGATTTGCGAACGTGGCTAGAAGTTTACATGATTTAACAAAGAAGAATCGCCCGTTTGTATGGCAGTTGGAACAAGAAAAAGCGTTTGAGCAGCTTAAAGAACTACTTTGTACGGCGCCGATGTTAGCTTATCCAATACCTGGAAAGAAATTCATCCTGGATACAGATGCGAGCGCTTATGGAATTGGAGGTGTCCTGTCTCAGCTCATCGACGGACAAGAAAGAGTAATTGGGTATTACAGCAGAGTGCTCGGGAAACCAGAGAAAAACTACTGTGTGACGCGAAAAGAACTACTAGCTGTGGTGGAATGTGTAAAACATTTCCACAAGTATTTGTATGGACAACGATTCTTGCTGAGGACTGATCATGCAGCATTAAAATGGTTATTACAGTTTAACACGTTGGCTGCCACGTCGCATGTTTTCATGCGACACCTAAATGTTACACTGAAGCCTCGTCGCACAATTTCGTGCGACGCCTAAATGTTACCCTGAGGCCACGTCGCACATTTTCGTGCGACACTTATATGCTAAAATAAGTTGTTGGCCTCAGGTGACCAAAATTGTTAAATGACATTGCTACTGAACGATCAAAATTCTAAAAAGGCTTTGGCAGCCAACGTGTTAAGAATCCGGAAGGCCAAATTGCACGATGGATCGAAAGTTTACAGAATTACGACTTCGAAACGGAACATCGAAAGGGGATTCACCACAAAAATGCGGATGCATTATCACGTCGCTCTTGTCCACTGGAATGTAAACATTGCTCCAAATCAGAAGGAAAAGAAGGTATGATCGACGTGCGATTACTGAATATAGAACCTGAAGATGATTGGACTCCTCACCGCATCAGAATCAATCAGCTGGAGGACCCTGATCTTGCAAAGCTGGTAATGGCCAAAGAAAATGGGGTACGACCACCAAAGGAACAAATAAGTAGCGAGAGTCCAACTGCAAAAGCATATTGGGCCCAATGGAACAGCATAAACCTCGTTAATGGATACCTTCATCGTACCTGGGAAAGCGAAGATGGCAAACAGTCTCGTCTGCTGATCATAGTACCGAAGTCCATGATCCCGAAAGTATTGAAAGAATATCACAATGGACCTAGTGGAGGGCACCTTGGTATTACAAAAACTATAGAGAAGATTAAACAACGGTTCTACTGGATCGGTTGTCGAGATTCCATAGCAGAATGGATAAGTAATTGCGTAGAGTGCATGGCAGCTAAAGGTCCTAAAGCCAAAAGTCGCGGTAGGCTACAACAGTACAACGTGGGATCACCATTTGAACGAGTCGCAATGGATGTTGCAGGTCCGTTCCCAACCAGTACGGCCGGTAACAAATATCTACTGGTTGTCATGGACTATTTCAGTAAATGGCCAGAAGTATATGCCTTACCAAACCAGGAAGCGAAGACCGTAGCCGAAGCGTTTGTAGAAAATTGGATAACAAGGTTCGGAGTGCCCGTCGAATTACACTCAGATCAAGGCAGGAATTTCGAATCTTCCATTTTCCAAGAAGTCTGTACATTATTGGGCATCCACAAGACACGGACAACAGCGTTACATCCACAATCAGATGGAATGGTGGAGAGATTCAACCGAACGCTCGAAGAACATCTGCGGAAAATCGTTGATAAAGATCAACGGAATTGGGACAAGTGCATCCAGATGTTCCTGCTGGCGTATCGTTCAGCGAAGCACGAGACAACTGGTTACACGCCAGCAAAGATTATTTTCGGATCTGATCTGCGACTCCCTGCTGATCTTAAGTTTGGAACGAATCCTACAGCTGTAAGAAATGATGGAGATTATTGTTCTGCCTTAAAGGAAGAAATGAATGAATTGCATCTAATGGTAAGACAGCACACGCATCTGATGAGCAATAAGATGAAGGACCGGTTCGATCAAGCCGCAAATTCAAAAGGTTTTGAAGAAGGTGATCTGGTTTGTCCCCGAAATTGCAGACAGCCTGCGACTTAATGACGTGGTATACCGCATACAAACAAATGGAAAAGCACGATGTAAAATGAAAGTAGTACATTTGGAGAGGCTCGCCCCATTTGGTTCAAGAGGATTTGTGCCTAATCGGGACGATTAGGCTTTAGTGGAGGGCAGTGTTACAAAAGTAGTATTAAGTTGTATTTGTATTGCTATATGCATCCCTTATTATGAACAATAGCTGTAGGTATATGGAATAGCAGACTTGTTGTAGACATCTGGCGCCGCGGCTATCTGCTTGTCGAAACAATAGACATCTGGCGCCGCAGCCGTCTGCTTATCTACTTAAACAATTGCTTAGTCTGGCGCCACGGCTGTCTGCTGTCTAAGCAATAGCTGCATTTGGCGCCGTATAGCATTATGTTCTGGTAATTTCCAGACGCAATATTCTAGAAGGACACGTCGGCATCAGCGAGAAGTGCGTGGCTATATAAGCCGTGGCAGCGCCAACGTAATCAATTAGTGCTAAGAGTAAACTGTTATAGTGTAGACGAGTTGTAAAATAAGGAGTTGTTGAATTGAATTAAACAGTTTTTGGTTTTATTCGTCAATCCAGAGATACGAACCTAGCAAAGTAAACTAGCAAGCAGTAAAAATCGTAACAATATATATATTTATTTATGAGTTGGCGTTAGCATACCCGAAATGCGCTCACTATCTTATTCCACAACTAAGCCTAATGTGGAACCCAATTCTATATTAGTACGACATTAAGCATTTACTATATAAGTACATACGTACATACTCGTATATACAATATTATTACAGCTTATTTAGAGTGTAGGAATGTAACTCCTCCACCCTTTGATTTGAGATTCTCCTGGATCTCATTACAAAAATATATAATACTTTTATTAAATTTCAATTAATTCAGTAGTTTTTGTTTTTATAAATGTATAATTTTGTAAACATTTTTAATTTGGAGTTGTTTTAAATGTGATTTTAATAGCTTAGCGTATCTATGTATAGTGCTTAAACAAAAGAAACGTTGTTTTATTTAATATAATATATACAAATTATGATAGGTTTATATTTTTACAATTTTATTTTCAACAATGATAAGTATATATTTATTATAATTGAGACTAGTATTTTTTCGTTTGCTATAATGTTGATACAATGTTGGATGAGTTCCTGGTCTGTGCCACGGAGAGAAATGTTGGTTTCGACCGCTTTAATAAACGCATTTGTATTGTGATGGTCGTCTAGTGGCTTCATTCTCCGGAATTGGTCCATTATGCCCCATGGTGACATGTGAAATCTGTGGAATTGTGGTTGTTGGTTCATTTGTAGTTGTAGTAGATGTTGAACATGTTGTTGTTGCATTTCTTGTTGTTGGGTTTGTAGCTATTCTTCTTGCCTTGCGATAACCCTCTCCAGCTCGGGGATGGTTTGGTTTAGATTCTCCATTGTTGTAGTAGTAACAAATCGTTTTAGTTGTGGTTTGAAGATGTGGTCCGCGGAGTATTTCTTTTTGGACCAGTTGCGTAAAAATAATGATGTATTCTCCTTTTATTTAGAAAATTTTAAATGTTCTAAGTAGAAACATTTTGAAGTAAAACTTCTTTAGGCGCGCTTGGCTTGGGGAGTAAACTGACGAACGCGTGACGAAAAGTGTGATCAGGCGAACGTGTGAGCAGGCGAATTTGTAACGAAAAGTGTGATCAGGCGAGGCGAACGGTAATTGGCTTGGGGAGTAAGCTGACGAACGCGCAACGAAAAGTGTGATCAGGCGAGGCGAACGCAGAGAACGTATAATATAGAGAAGGCTCACCGCGTTGCCAAATTTACGACATTTCATTTAACATATGTACATATTAAAAGACCAAGCGGTCGCGCATATTCACGTACATACATATGTAATTATGTGTTCATGTAAACAAATGTGCAAGAACCAGAGAACTTAAAAGTATAGACAGAGAACATAAAATTTGTTAACATTGTATGTAAGGTCGGAATTCGCCTCGCAATTTTAACATTGTTTACAATTCTCTCACATATTCTAACCGAGAATATGAAGAGACAGAAATATATGTATTTACGGCATATGATGACAAGGCATATATGCCGAAGAAGAGAATATGAAGAGACTCCCAACGAAGAATTTCGTTTTGCTTGTTTATATTTTGTTTCATTTTGACACCGAAAATGTGTACAAAATACATTATGTTCTCTGTCTCACATACGCAAGAATATGAAGAGACATAAATATATGTATGCATTAATATGAAGACATAAACACATGCATGCATGCTCCTTATGCAAGTTCATACATATGAATGCATATTTACGCACGTTGGACGGCGAAGCTGTTACAGCGGCAAGGGAAGCGGTAACAATCGGCGATCGTTTGTTAGTTTCTTTCGCGTCCCGTCGCGTCAATGCTTCGACAGATTGATGTGCTGAACACATAGAAGGCGACAGACTGCAAGCGCCATCTGAATCTGATATTGAAATACACACATTCTTAAGGACACAGTTATTTAGGCAGCTGCACAACTACATAACTGTGTCCATAAGAACGTGTGTATTTTAATATTTGACAGATGTCGCTTGCAGCCTGTCCCGCTCTATGTGTTCCGGGCGTGACTCTTTGAGTTTCGGCCATTGATTGTCCGTGACAACGGAAATGCGAATGATGCGTGCGACATTGTTATTATGAATGTATGTACATATGTACATATGTATGTGGCTCGCATTTGTTTTCGTAACATACAGACAAATGTGCCAAAGAAATAATATACATATGTATGTATGTATGTATATGCCATAGAAATTCTATTGGTACAAATATGGAAATGATAACGAAATAATGCGAATATGCACATTTCATGAAGGTCATCAATTTTCATTGAAGAAATGAAGATCATTTTGCACATCTTCACTTTGTAATAGTCGAAATAAATATTCTTCTTCTTCTTAATTGGCGTAGGCACCGCTTATGCGATTATAGCCGAGTTAATAACCGCGCGCCAGTCGTTTCTTCTTTTCGCAACGTGGCGCCAATTGGATATTCCAAGCGAGGCCAGGTCCTTCTCCACTTGGTCCTTCCAACGGAGTGGAGGTCTTCCTCTTCCTCTGCTTCCCGCGGCGGGTACTGCGTCGAATACTTTCAGAGCTGGAGTGTTTTCGTCCATCCGGACAACATGACCTAGCCAGCGTAGCCGCTGTCTTTTAATTCGCTGAACTATGTCAATGTCGTATATCTCGTACAGCTCATCGTTCCATCGATTGTGATATTCGACGTGGCCAACGCGTAAAGGACCATAAATCTTTCGCAGAACTTTTCTCTCGAAAACTCGCAACGTCGACTCATCTGTTGTTGACATCGTCCAGGCCTCTGCACCATAAAGCAGGACGGGAATTATGAGTGACTTATAGAGTTTGGTTTTTGTTTGTCGGGAGAGGACTTTGCTTCTCAATTGCCTACTTAGTCCGAAGTAGCACCTGTTGGCAAGAGTTATCCTGCGTTGGATTTCTAGGCTGACATTGTTGGTGGTGTTTACGCTGGTTCCAAGATAGACGAAATTATCTACAACTTCAAAGTTATGACTGTCAACAGTGACGTGAGTGCCAAGTCGCGAGTGCGACGACTGTTTGTTTGATGACAGGAGATATTTCGTCTTGTCCTCGTTCACTGCCAGACCCATTTCTTTTGCTTCCTTGTCCAGTCTGGAGAAAGCAGAACTAACGGCGCGGGTGTTAAGGCCGATGATATCAATATCATCGGCATACGCCAGCAGTTGTACACTCTTATAGAAGATGGTACCTTCTCTGTTGAGTTCTGCAGCTCGAACTATTTTCTCCAGAAGCAGGTTGAAAAAGTCGCACGATAGGGAATCGCCTTGTCTGAAACCTCGTTTGGTATCGAACGGCTCGGAGAGGTCCTTCCCGATCCTGACGGAGCTTTTCGTGTTGCTCAACGTCAGTTTACACAGCCGTATTAGTTTTGCGGGGATACCAAATTCAGACATCGCGGCATAAAGGCAGCTCCTTTTCGTGCTGTCGAAAGCAGCTTTGAAATCGACCGAGAGGTGGTGAGTGTCGATTCTCCTTTCACGGGTCTTTTCCAAGATTTGGCGCATGGTGAATATCTGGTCGGTTGTTGATTTACCAGGTCTGAAGCCACACTGATAAGGTCCAATCAGTTTGTTGACGGTGGGCTTTAATCTCTCACACAGTACGCTCGACAGAACCTTATATGCGATGTTGAGGAGGCTTATCCCACGGTAGTTGGCGCAGATTGTGGGGTCTCCTTTTTTATGGATTGGGCAGAGCACACTTAGATTCCAATCGTTGGGCATGCTTTCGTCCGACCATATTTTACAAAGAAGTTGATGCATGCTCCTTATCAGTTCTTCGCCGCCGTGTTTGAATAGCTCGGCCGGCAATCCATCGGCCCCTGCCGCTTTGTTGTTTTTCAGACGGGCAATTGCTATTCGAACTTCTTCATGATCGGGCAATGGAACGTCTGCTCCATCGTCATCGGCCTTCTCCTGCTGTTGTGCGTTCACTGCCATTCAGCAGGCTGGAGAAGTGTTCCCTCCATAATTTAAGTATGCTCTGGGCATCGGTGGCTAGATCACCTTGGGGGGTTCTACAGGAGTATGCTCCGGTCTTGAAACCTTCTGTAAGCCGCCGCATTTTTTCGTAGAATTTTCGAGCATTACCCCTGTCGGCCAGCTTGTCAAGCTGCTCGTACTCACGCATTTCGGCCTCTTTCTTCTTCTGTCTGAAAATGCGTCTCGCTTCCCTCTTCAAACTCTCGGCATCTATCCCTTCCCGCACGTGTTGTGGTTGATTGGAACATTGCGAGATAGGCAGGCTGTTTTCTCTCCACTCCGACACGGCACTCTTCATCGTACCAGCTGTTCTGTTATCTTTTCCGAAAACCAATTGTTTCTTTTGCAGCTGTATGTAAGGAACTTGAAGTGCCGTCCCACAGTTCCCCTATACCGAGTTGTTGACGAGTGCTCTCAGAGAGCAGGAGTGCAAGCCGAGTAGAGAATCGTTCGGCTGTCTGTTGTGATTGCAGCTTCTCGACGTCGAAGCTTCCTTGTGTTTGTTGGCGTGCGTTTTTTGCTGCACAGAGGCGGGTGCGAATCTTAGCTGCAACAAGATAGTGGTCCGAGTCGATGTTAGGACCTCGGAGCGCACGCACATCTAAAACACTGGAGACGTGTCTTCCGTCTATCACAACATGATCGATCTGGTTGGTAGTTTTTCGATCCGGAGACAGCCAGGTAGCTTGATGGATCTTCTTATGCTGGAATCTAGTACTACAGATAACCATATTTCGGGCCCCGGCGAAGTCGATCAGCCTCAACCCATTTGGGGAAGTTTCCTCGTGGAGGCTGAATTTACCGACCGTAGTACCAAAGATACCTTCTTTGCCCACCCTGGCGTTGAAGTCGCCAAGCACGATTTTTACATCGTGACGGGGGCATCTCACATAAGTGCGCTCCAAGCACTCATAAAAAGCATCTTTGGTCACATCGTCCTTCTCTTCCGTCGGGGCGTGGGCGCAAATCAGCGATATGTTGAAGAACCTCGCTTTCATGCGGATTGTGGCTAGACGTTCATTCACCGCAGTGAATGATAGTACTCGGCGACGGAGTCTCTGTCCCACCGCGAATCCCACACCAAACTTGCGCTCCTTTATATGGCCACTGTAGTAAATGTCACAAGGACCTACACGTCTCTGTCCTTGTCCCGTCCATCGCATTTCTTGGACGGCGGTGATGTCAGCCTTTGTTTTCACGAGGACATCAACCAGCTGGGCAGTGGCACCTTCCCAGTTAAGGGACCGGACATTCCAGGTGCATGCCCTCAATTCGTAGTCCTTATTTCGTTTGCCATGGTCGTCATCAAAAGGGGGGTCTCTCATCCGAGGCTGGTTATGACTATTCACTGGAGTGTTTTTTTACGTGGCGGGTCCCAAACCCAGCGCACAACCCTATGCAGGGGATGTTTCGCCTTCTCACGTTAGCTCGCCTTCAAACGGATGTTCTTAGGCTACCCAGAGGATACTTGGTCAAAGACCGGAAGTCGTGAGCTGCTTGAGTCACATGTAAAAGAATCGTTTCTGGCCACTCCCAAGTGAATGGCAATCAGAGAACTTTCCTCACTTGCGTGAACTTCTACACATGACTCCATCCTCCATATTGAAATATTACTTTATTTAAATAAAAATAAAGAGAAATAAAATTAAAATAATTTTTCCTAATTTTTCCCGTGTTTTGGACGATGGAACAAACATTATAATGGTAGTTGTTTACATGTCGCCCAATAACACAGTTAATAATATCATATAGTTTATATACAGAAGACTTATGATTTATGGTCGAGTAGGTTCTGAAGAACTAGGAGAAAACTATCATACGTTGCCACTAATCTCAGCAGGAGATTTCAATATCAATTTCGCATCCGAGAATGGACAACTCTTGATAAACTTTCTACGAGATAAATTAGAATTACAAATGAATAATGACCGTAATGAGCCAACTACAAGACATGGAACAACAATCAATGCAGTTTTTTTCTAGATTTCTGTCTAATTTTAATTCTAAAATATACATACATATGTATCGTATTTGTCGTATCATAAGCCTATTGTCTCGGTTTTACAATCAACCACAGTAATTACTGATATACCCAATAATGAAAATAACGAATAAAACAATGCAAAAAAATAAAAGATCTATGCAAAAGTATTAATTTACTAATGAAAACATAAAATAAATTTAAATATTTGTAGGAAATAAATATACATATGTATATGTGCATACATGTATATATTGCACACACACATTCATATATATACATATAGATAGAGAAAAAGAAGTTTTACTTCAGTCGTGCGGTCATAAGCACACTCTCTTTTTTTATTTGTATTTTGTTTCTATTTCTGCATACACATTAACATCGCGTAACTGTATATATAGTCTTTGCTTTTAGAAATTTTTCTTTAGCTTTTTTTTTATTAGCTTCTGGTAGCGCATAAATATTTTTTTCTGTTTTCAATATTTTCACTATAACCAGTATTCTTTGCCTGTTTTGTTTTATTTTGGCGCTTAAATTCAATTGTCCGTAGCTGTATATATTTTTATGTTTTAGAGATTGTTTTATTTTTGCATTACTTGTTAAATTGTTTAATGCAAGTTGCCGAGGCAATCGTTTCCAAATCAGCCGAATTTGTCTTGACAACTGTTTTGCTGTCCATATCGTTTTTCCTCTGAATTTCTGCTTTACTATTGCCAACACATTTTCTATCGGATTCGCATCAGGCGACTGTGAAGGCCAATCTAACACCTCAACACCATTTTGCTGTTTCCACTCTTGCACACATTCGACTGCGATGTTTGGGGTCAGTGTCTTCTTGCAAAATCCAAGAGTGTCCTCTTCTCCCGAACATCTTCGCAGCTGATGGTAATAAAACTGTTTGGTAAATTTTGTTCATCAAAACCGCATTCAAGTTGCTGGTAAACTCGAAAAGGCGTCCAAATCCTTTTTCTGAGAAACATCCCCAAACATGGACCTTCACTGGGTGTTTAACAGTTCGTTGGAGCAATCGATTGTTAGCGGTACACCAAGATCGATTTATGTTGCTATTTGCCCAAAATGAAGATTCGTCCGTGAATATTACATTATTCCAATTCCGTTCTGAATTGGCGCGGGCCCAGGCGAGTCTTTTTTCAACGTGTGATGATGAGAGCAACGGTTTTTTAAGAGAGCTGCGGTATTTGACGTCGTTAGCGCCTAAACGTTTTCGAATCATCTCTACCGATATTTTAACAACACTTTTCTCTACAACTTCTTTAGCTTTACGCAACGATAAGCCCGGCTTCGTCGCAAACAAATCAAGGATCTTCTTGTCCTGCTTTGGTGAGGTCCTTTTTTTAAGGCCCCGCCCAGACAAATCGTCGACATTTTTTACTTCCAAATACCGATTCGTCCACTTCGTTACGAATGACTTCGACTTTTTCATATATTTTGCTGCTGCTAAACGTGACATTTTAGGCCCACTAGGGTGTAGACAAAGAAATACAGCTTCAAATCGCTTTTCGTACGCGGAACTCATTTTTTAAAACAACGTGCACTTTGTAATAGTTTCACGAAACTGACAGTTTTTGCAATGCGTACTACAAAAATGATGTCGCTACCAAGGTGCATTAAAATTATTTTGATAACGGCACTCTATGTGTAAATTTTGCCGATCACGATTCTACTAGACAGACTGTAAATAAAATAACTTGATAATGATGTCAAATAACCAATCAGGTAAATATAATACGTTATTTAGCTCTCTGAAAAGTAGGCAATATGTTACGTCCATATAACGAAAATTTGGAATAAAAAATCGAGCGAAAGTAGGCAATATATTACGTCCATATAACGAAAACGCGCGATTTTTTATTCCAAATTTTCATTATATTTTCACTATAAAATATTACATTGAAATCATCGCGCGATTTTTTATTCCAAATTTTCGTTATATGGACGTAACATATTGCCTACTTTCGCGCGATTTTTTATTCCAAATTTTCGCCTGCCGCGCTTTTCAGGGAGCTTTGAAATTTTCTTTGAAAACAGTATTATATAAAATAATATCTAATTTTTTTCAAAGATGATGATATTCCATCCACGAGCGCTGCAGCAGCAATGTGTCGTGATGCTACGATGATACAGCAGTGGAATATAGCACAAATGGTCAAATACTTGGGCTCACATGAATTATTCGTATTATTTGCCGAGGTATACGGTCTGTTGCCAAAAAGTCGGCTTTGTGTCATTCACAAAACTCAAATGGCATTGCACAAACGCCACGTAGGGTATTTTAAATGCTCTAGGGGCAATTGTAGGACGAAGTCCCTTATTTCAAGGGCAGCGGGCACGTGGTTTGAAGGCGTCAAAATAAGCTTTCCCCACGTGTTTTACATAATGTATTTTACTCGGGAAGGTATTTATAGGGAAAATTATGTGAGCGTTGGAAAGAAACTGTCATCTGCCACTATCTCCGACTGGTATAGCTACTGCAGGGAAGCGGTAGTTATATTTCAGTTAGACCACCAAGAATTCAAAGGGAAGATTGGTGGTCCAGGTAAGGTAGTGCAGATTGACGAAAGTAAATTCGGGAAACGCAAATACAACAAAGGTAATAATAATAATTTATATATAATGCAATTATGTTTATTCAAATACTTTTCTATTTTTCATGAAGACGCGTAGAAGGGCATTGGGTGCTGGGAATGATAGAGGATGGCAGTGAGGACCTCAGACTGGAGGTATGCTCTGACAATGTACGTTCCGCTGAGGTCCTCATCCCTCTTATTCGTAAACATGTTCACGAAGGAACAACCATAAGGACCGATTTTTGGCGCGCATATGAATGCCTCCCGGAGTATGGTTACAACCATGAAAAGGTTAACCATAGTGACCCTGGCAATCCATTCGTCGCCGAGGATGGCACACACACTCAAAGAATAGAGTCGCATTGGCGTGTAGTAAAAAGATTCTTTTACAAAGATAACTATAATAATCCGGCAAACTTTGCTGATGTTATAGTGGAATTTTTATGGAGGCGGGAAATCCAAAAAAAACATACAGACCCATTTATTGCGTTACTGGGTGTTATTAAATACATATGTGTATAACACAAAATAAAAACAAGTAAGGAAGGGCTAAGTTCGGGTGTCACCAAACATTTTATACTCTCGCATGATAAAGTGATAATCGAGATTTCATTATCCGTCATTTACATATTTTTCTATTTTGGTTCCCAATGTATATATTGTACTATACAGAGAAGGCATCAGATAGAATTCAAAATAGCGTTATATTGGAAGAAGGCGTGTTTGTGAACCGATTTCCTCCATATTTCGTACATGTCATCAGGGTGTTAAAAAAGCATTATGTACCGAATTTCATTGAAATCGGTAGAGTAGTTCCTGAGATACGGTTTTTGGTCCATAAGTGGGCGACGCCACGCCCATTTTCAATTTTTAAAAGAAGCCTGAGTGCAGCTTCCTTTTGCCATTTCTTCGGTAAAATTTAGTGTTTCTAAGGTTTTTTGTTAGTCGGTTAACGCATTTTTAGTGACTTTCAACATAACCTTTGTATGGGAGGTGGGCGTGGTTATTATCCGATTTCTTCCATTTTTGAACTGTATATGGAAATGCCTGAAAGAAACAACCCTATAGAGTTTGGTTGACGTAGCTATAGTAGTTTCCGAGATATATACAAAAAACTTAGTAGGGGGCGGGGCCACGCCCACTTTCCAAAAAAAAATTACGTCCAAATATGCCCCTCCCTAATGCGATCCTTCGTGCCAAATTTCACTTTAATACCTTTATTTATGGCTTAGTTATGACACTTTATAGGTTTTCGGTTTCCGCCATTTTGTAGGCGTGGCAGTGGGCCGATTTGCCCATCTTCGAACTTAACCTTCCTATGGAGCCAAGAAATACGTGCACCAAGTTTCATCACGATATCTCAATTTTTACTCAAGTTACAGCTTGCACGGACGGACAGACGGACGGACGGACAGACAGACATCCGGATTTCAACTCTACTCGTCACCCTGATCACTTTGGTATATATAACTCTATATCTGACTCTTTTAGTTTTAGGACTTACAAACAACCGTTATGTGAACAAAACTATAATACTCTCTTTAGCAACTTTGTTGCGAGAGTATAATAAAACATACAAATGAAAACCCAATTTTATTATTTAGGGGGTCTTGTATAATTGGTGGGTTGGGTTATCTTGGTACTTCAACTACTTATGCATTATTACCGATACATATACAATTTTTAATTTTCAGTGTTTTTTTATTTAATAAAGTGGATTTCCACTTTAATTCATTGAAATAATAAAAATAATAAACATGGAGTCACTCTATGCGTAAAAATTTTATAATAATTAGTGAAAATTGTATGGAAAAACTACGATTTTACACCATTTTCAGGAGGCTGCACTGGAGCCCCCCGGGGTCCTAGGGGGGAAGGGTGGTATTTTTCAAAAGTTCCATTCATTACCTTTCAAATGAGGTGGGTAGCAAGCCCCCCGCCCCCTCCCCCTTTGCGCAAAACCTCTTCAAAATGAGATACTAAACTAAACATTCCCCAGTATTTATATTAAACTTTTTCCACTTTTGTTTGTTCTATATACATATCTCACTAATTTCACTTATTTATGCATCGTTCAATTTAATTGCACGCTCAAAAGGTTCAGGAGAAATATGTGCCGAGGGTAATTTATGGGTGCAACTAATGTCGTTATGGGTACATATATGAACGATATCCGCCCATCAAAAACGACTTTATTTTTTTATTTTCTAAGCGGTTTCCTGTAGTTTTTAAAAGATGTGGCGAATCAAAGAAGTATATGACTTCTGGGCCATTTACTTCGAAATAGGGCTTGTCTATATTTATTCCGTACTAACCTAGAAAAATTTACGAAATTTTACCCTTGGTAACTAACAATTTGGCAGGGACGCAATCCAATATTTTGGAGTTCACCAATGGCTTCGAATATATACTTATTTTTTCACGATATCTCCTTTGCAAGCTTTGTGCACAAAAAATATGCTAGAGGGTAAGTTCAAGTTTCCCCACCAATACCTTGGACGAAAAGTGTTAAAACACTAGAAGCTACTCTGGAGGTACGATTTTCATCACCGTAATCCTCCAACTCAATGAACCAGTCCCTATTTCGCTCATATTGAAGGTGGATTTTCAGAGACATTTCGTCACAGCATATCGAAACATGTCTCTGTGCGTCTGTGAAACCACGGCGTCTCAACTCCAAAGGTTTAATGCTGATAAAATTGCAGCCAGGGTTACGTGGCCAACCTTGAACAACTTGTTCGAGGGAAACGCAATTGGTGATAAATATTTAACAGCCAGAGCTAGAGCTTTCAGTTTCCTATCAAACCTATAGCCCTTCGGGGTACGGGGCGCATTTTTAAGGCAATTCCTCACACAGATTGCAAGATGTGGAGGAAGTTTGCCACATAGCTCTGCAATTTATCTATTTTCTTCCTGCCCAAGTATGGACAAATTCTTTTTTTTTTTTTAATTTCTATTTTATTTTCTAAAGTTTTAACCTTATTGCGTAAAAATTCTATTTCCTGCGATTTAGAGTCCAACTCCTCACGATACATTCTTTCTCGAGGGGTCCCTTCTGACAAATAAATACATATCTGTTTGTATTTGTCTACACAATGCCCAAGTGCTAACTAGTTTCGAATTGCCTAAAGAGGAAGAATATGTACATTCTTCATGACATGCTCGTTGAAAGGATTTACCTCTAGGTAAACAGTAATATGTTTGAAGTTGAGACAGTTGTATTAAGAAGAGCTAAGAAGTATCGGGTAAAAATCCTCACAACCTAATTCTATAATGTTGTCCTGTCCGTTTTGATCAATTATTCCACCTATTTCTTCACTATAATCTATAGCCATTTCCACTTTCGCTGTAGGTGGAGATAATTCTAAATTTAAATCTGGGGTAGCAGTCTTCAATAATAAGCGGCCATTCCTCATCTTAAGTGAGAAATGTCTTTGGCACGCAAATTTTAATGTGTAACTAGTAATAAAACAATGGAAACTAACAATTTATAGTTTAACTACATATACAGCTTCTACATAAATTATGCCCTTAAACGGGAAACAGAAAACCTTAACTACCCATTCGTAAAGAAAAAATCCACTTTTTTAATTTCATCATCAAGAAAGCTATTAAATAACAATTTCATTATATATGTAGTATACGAGGTATGACAATTAAGTAATGAGACTGATTCCATAAAAACCGTATACATATTTGAAAATTATTCTACAACTCTGCCATCCTCTTCAAAGTAGTCCCTTTGTGCAGCTATACAACGATTCCAGCGCGTTTTACATGCCGTCGCGCGGAGACAACCTTTGTGAGATTTAGCGTTTGGTTTCCCGGTCTAACACTTTTACAATCCCGCGCAAAATTTTATCGCGACGCGTTGCTCTTGATTTTCGTGACGAGCACTACAAACACACGTCTACTATCAATGGAGAAGGGAGGGATGCCGGAAAAAGAGAAAGGGAATTTTA
Organism: Bactrocera dorsalis; assembly: GCF_023373825.1. Classification (NCBI taxonomy): domain Eukaryota; kingdom Metazoa; phylum Arthropoda; class Insecta; order Diptera; family Tephritidae; genus Bactrocera; species Bactrocera dorsalis. The sequence continues at coordinate 22,352,713 of NC_064305.1, read as the reverse complement.
CAGGTTTACTACAAGCGCGTCAATAAAATCAATCAATAAAATCAGTCTCATTACTTAATTGCCAAACCTCGTACTTATGTACGTACATATGTATGTAACAAAATTTTGTTTAATAGCTTTCTTGAAGATGAAATCAAAAAAAGTTTATTTTTTCTATTTATGTATATTGGAGTGTTTTTTTTTAACCATTCATTTTTTTCAGTCCCCTCATGAAATTTCATTGGAGAAAATTGTGAATTTTTATCTTAAAAATTCTATAGCTCAGATTCATTTTATGGTATCGCTGTGACCTTAGACGCATATTCCTCAGAATTGAACGACCTAAAAAGGATTTGATTGAAGAATGGAGCAAAATCTCTCCAGAATTTACAAAAAATGTTACAGAATACACGCCAAGAAGAGTAAGTGAGGTCCAGAAGTCTAAAGGGAAGTAAACAAAATACTAGAATGAATATTCATTTAGTTAATGTACATACATAGATTGTAACTTTATGTACAGTGCTGTTTACTTTTTTTTACGCAAAAAACGAGAGTATTTTTAGTTTACGCTGCAGTGAACCAATAAAGTTTACATACTTATAGACCTAGTTCTTTTAAATTACGACACGTTTATTTGTCATAAAATGAATAAAATTTGTGTTTTTTTCTATCCATTTTAAAAGATGTATGAATGTATATTTAACAATAAATTTAGAATATAAAAATATTTTTTTTACACAAATAAAAAAAATTAGTGCTAAATGGGCATAATTTATATCAAAAAAGTTTAAGTACACTAATGATTATTTATATAAATCAAAAGTAATTACAATAGTTTTAGCGGTTTTTCTTCTGTTGCTATTATTTTCCCTAGACATAGGTGTATGCTTCCCACTCAATTTGTAGTATTATATCCGGATATTTTGACCCACTAAGTCCATGATCCAGCTTTTTGGTCTTATTTTGAAGAAATTCGAAGATTTCGAATACGATTTTCCAAAAAGTTCCAGATATTTTGAATAGGATTAATGGATGCTGATTGCGGGACCTATGGAGTTATTTTTAATTCCATAACAACCCTGCACGTACAAGATAAGAGGGGTGTTTTGGGTCGTTATCCTGTTATAAATAGAAGTGGCAGCTATTAAAAGCCGATTTAAGCCCACTTAAAATTTAAATTTTTTTTCTTAAAATTACAATAGTGATAAATGTACATTAATCGTACATTTTATCATTCAAAACTTATATTCACATGTACAGTGGGCGACAAAAGTCTACGTACGACCCATATTTTTGATGTATTGCTTAATGTAAAAATAGTATGGAAAAAGTAATGATGCAGTTTTGTTTTAATTACATTTTTATTAGGAAATTATAAAACAAAAAGTGTACTCCAATACAACCATAACAAACTGTTCACAAAAAACTAAAAAAAACCATTGACAAAAGTCTACGTACGGCATGTATTGTAAAACAAAACTGCTTCATTACTTTTTCTATACTATTTTTACATTAAGCAATACATCAAAAATATGGGTCGTACGTAGACTTTGGTCGCCCACTGTATAATGACCATATGTGTTTATGTTCGCTTTCGCGAATTCAAATCATATTATCACTTATCAATAAAAATATTGTGTGTGCGATTCACACACGATAGAAGTGAAACTTCAGTAAAACGACAAAAGAATGAGATGAATATATATAACAAGGGTAGGATAATTACAAAGTTTAATTGTTTAAAAGTGAAAGTGTTTCCATTATTTTAAAAGATATTTTATATTTTACTAGCTGACCCCACAGCCGTTGTCCTGCGTGAAATTATGTAGTTTGAAATGAAAAGAATGTTAAATTTATCATTTAATTTTTTTTTCAATGTAACGCAGCTTTATAAACAACATTTTTCGGTTTCTGTTCCGGTGTACAGAAAAGATGGTTTTCCAACTAGTGAGCACGCTACGGCCGTGTGAAAAACATAGCATTTCCAAATTTATGCCTCACACTATGCGACTATCTTTAGGTCCTGTTGACTGTCATCTCAAATTCAATTTTCACTGGAAACGGAATACGTTTGAACTGAAATGGCAAATCGTTAGAACTCAAAGGAATTCGTAGGATCAAGCATTCTGTCCCCTTGTATTCGATAGGAGCGTCACAATCAGTCGGGTTCCATTACACAGTTTCGGCGCATGAAAATTGGGATACATAATAACGACGGATCCTACTTTGAGACGCAAATGATGCGGTGGCATACGAAGCCTGTCCAAAGAATTTAGGAATTTAGGATAATTCACGGCGTCGTCTTCATAGTCAAGACGATCGATCGATTTGTATGAGCGCAAGTCTCCCGGAATTTGACTTTGAATCTTCCAGTTGAAGTCAACAACATCGGTATTTTTGGCATAATTTGGCTAATGTCCGAACATTTGTGATAAGTTCATTTTTCGTGAATTGACAAAGGGAAGATTGAATTGATATCGAACCACCGGAAGTATCAACCGAAATTGAACCATTTCCAATTTTTAGGGAAGACGTTGTAAAATGTCTTTGACAATGTCGCTGTTTTTATCAAAAAGTATGCGAACTTCATTTTCATTCCAGTGATTAACGTGTTCCAGCAATTGTAATTGCTAGCTTACTTATCCAAAACTTGCACACATCGAACCATTCACAGCAAGCAATGACTCAAATAAAGTTGAACCGCGTACATTAATCAATAGCAACCGAAGGTAAAAACAATATTAGTTGAGAACACACTTGCATGTCCATCTACTGGTTGGCCTTGCTTTCTGCGTAATTATTTCTTCGACGATGCATACTACGTTTAATATCAAGGTATTTCCGAGTGTCCTCGCACACGGATCTCTGACGAAAGTTGAGAAAAAACTCGTCAATGTTAATTTTGTTGCTGGCGTTGTTTCCACTGGCTGTACTGTATTCCCTGGGTTGAAATTCACTCTTTGGACATTCTCCAAATTAACTGCGAGACGCACAACATTCGGAAAACGTTCATGAATTGCAAAAGTAAATATCCTACAAAGCGCTTTAGTGCAGTTCACTTATCAACCGTACCGTTCAAGACCAATAACCGCCATGTTGCTTCCTTTGGTGACGTAATTACATACGTATTTTAGCGATTTCACCAAACTGCAACAGTGGCGAATATGGTACGAACCATGTGTTGTCAACTTCGAGACTCACGCCTCTAAATTGAATTCTAAATGTTCTGCCATTGTCGTCTGGTGAGTGACGCCGATAGAGTGGATATCCATCATTTCTAGTTTGTGTTTGCTAAAGAAAAGTACTTGGATACTGTTTCGTGCATTTATTGACAGACATACAAACCGCAGTGGGATTATGGTGTCCGCAAGGTCCATGAACCATATTGGTTTTCTTCACTTCATATAATACGGGATCTTTCTTTGCATCAGGAATTGCCGCATGATAAATGATTTCATCTATTTGATCTGGTGTAATATGAACTGGTGGTATTAACTTGTACAACTTTTTCTTTGATTTAATGTACACAGATGGACAAAAGTAATCGCCACTGAATATGCTATACATGAATTAGGTTCAAACTATAAAAAAAATATTCTAAATGTTAGTTTTTACGTTATACATATTTCAATAAATTATATTCCATACATTCATTCTTGATAAAAAAAAACCCCAATTAAAAATAATAAATTTTAATATTTAAGCTAAAAACTCCAGAAAGTTCAGAAAATGGTTGGACAAAAGTATTCGCCTCTTACTGTATACGAAGCTTATGGTGGCCTTAACCCTTTCGGGACGGAGTTTTATTTGAAAACCGTAAATAGTCTCAACAAAAATTTCTGCTCATACTGAAAGATGAGGCTAAAAAATTATGTCCTGCATACTCAGAAATCCTAAAATCGTCCTTTTATCCTGGGACATATAATCCCAATAAACATTTACTGTGGGATATAAAATCCCAATAAGAGTTTTTGACGACTATTGTAAATTTGAGAAATAAATAAAATCTTAGAAAAATAGCTATATTGTAATTAAATTTCATATTTATTTGAGTTATTATTAAGATAATAAGATGTAACTATTAATTTAATTTGTAGAAGGGTCCAAAACATTTTTATCACAACGCGTTGTTACAGCCAGAGCAGATCATTTTAGTTCGCTTTCGATTCCAAGTGAAGTGCAGCTGACGCAGCGGCAACGCTTCTCTTGTTCCACTGGCAAGTGATCTCCAACGTTAAGGCTATCAGTTTTTGAGCGTTTAGGAGTTCTTCCTCCCTGTCGACGAGGCATTGTCTCACGCCTTTTATTTCCTTCGAAAATTATTGCTTCAGCAAAGGGCACCAGAAAATCTTTTAGTGATAACTTTTGCTTCTTATGTTCAGTATAAACAATCCATGAATTTGTGACGCTAACTATTAGTAGCTTGTAAAACACCTTTTTCCACCACTTTTGAGATTTGCGATTGAAATCATAAACGGTTGCCTTTTGGTCGGCCAAGTCGACCCCACCCATAATTTTGTTATAGTCACTGATACATGTAGGGCATTTAATTTTCTTCTTCGATCCGTCTTTTTGCTTCCTCTCAACGTCTACAAGCAATGGCTCATAACAATTCGAAGCTAAGAGGACTTCTTTTGAATCCATTGAATCCATTTACCGCTATCTTTTTGTTTACAATTAAAAATATATGTACACTTAAATCTGTTTGTGGGACTAATTATATGGACAATCGCATGCACAGTAAAGAAAATACGAAAGTTAGAAATTTGGTGTGATGTATTATCCCAGTAGTAGAAAGGGTTAAGGAAAGAAGCTGGAGCGTTTACATAAAAATTTGTATCTGGCAATATCATAGTTTGTACCGTGTGAGAGAATGTGTCAAAATAATAAATAAGTAAAAATGAGTCGTAAAGGTAAAGAAACCACAGAGGAGGAGAGAAAAATAATTTTGAAGTTATTAACTAGTGGAAAATCCATAAAGGCAGTGTGCTCTATTGTTTCGAGACCGCGTTCAACTGTGCGCAGTATTTTAAAACGTTTCGAAGAAAGTAACACGTACAAAAACTGCCTTCACACTGGTCGTCCGTGCAAGCTAAGTGAAACAGACAAGCGAAAAATAATCATCCCTCTCATGCATGTCGACTTGGATTGAAATTTTCTCCGTTTGGCAACTTTGGTATCATGCGTTTCCGTCCTCGTTCAGTTCAACTTCGAAACTTACAATTCTACATACATTTCTATCGTAGCTCCGTTCTGCTAAGTAGCAATTTTGTTGGCGGAGAACTTTATGTGTTTTTATTTTGCTGCGAAAATTGTATTATTTGCGTGATTTTTTTTTAATGTTCTAAAAATGTAAGTAAAACTTGTACTTACAAGTTGTAAAACACACGATATTTCCAGTTTTTGCGCTCTAATGATGTTTTTTGGTATGCTTTCAGGTCAAAAACAATAACACCAGAGTAATATGGAAAATTGGCAGATATGATGGAGAGTAAGCTAGATATAGCCAACGGTTTCCACCAGCGTCCTAAAGAAGATGTGCAGGCTTTTTGGAAAGAGGTAGCATCAAATTTAAATTCACTTGGTCCACTATCAAAACACTCAAATGCATGGAGAAAGATAAGGTATTAATTGAATTTGATTGAATTGACTGGAAGTGCTATATCAAACGCAAGCTAACTAGCAATAAGAAGGAAATGATGAGCACAGAGGGAGGGCAATGTCGTTTACGACGTAAGTTGTAAGTCAACTTGAGGTGAAAATTGTGCGCTTAACGGGGTTGGAAAAGAGTACAAGTGGAATAAAGAATACGTACGATTATGGCGATAGCACACAAGACGCAGCTCGAACCTCCGAAATGGAAATTTCGACACATTCAGACGATGCGCCGTCAACCAGCAGAGCTAGCAGCCATAACAGAGAGAGATGATCAGAAAAGGAAAGCGCTGCATCGTTACTTAGGGAGCTACAAGATCTCCAGAAAGAGTTTTAAGCACTGACATATTTACGGCGAATGAACCGTTCTCTAGAAGTTTTGGCAGATACTGCAGTAAAGCAGCTTCAAGAGCAGCAACGACACAACAAAGTAATAGAACTGCTAAAAGAAAAGTTGAATATGAAAATGCAAATGCTAAAATCAGATCCCAACTATAAAGACAGATTTTTTTTATTATCTTTAAGCAACTTGAAAATGAACTGTATTTTTATGTAACAAAATGTGATATGCACTGAAGTTTATTCTTAAATTAACATAGATAAATTTTTAATTTACCTCCTCAGACCCTGGGTACACATATGTATGTGCACTTTAAATTTCACTGAACTTAATCATCTTAGTGACATCTTATGGTAAAGGTTTGTACTACAAATTCTTCTAAAGCTATCAAAGTTTCCACTATTTATCACTAGGTGGCCCTAAACACTTATTTTTTATGTATTTATCTAATTTGAATATGACAGTTGAGAATTTTTGCAAGAGACGCCTACTTAGTAACTTTGAAAGTCAATAAAAAATCAATTGTTCATTTTTTTTGGTAATTCAAAGTGGATACTACAGTTGAAGTATTGGATTATCGTGTGAAAAGGTAGGTTTTACATTTTTCTTAATTCTACCCGCGTAACTTTTCCTTATTTTCTGTGGTGCACATTTGTGTACCTAGGACAAATTAGAACTACTCCCATACAGACTTAATCTGGCCAAAGCGATGATGAACTATGCAGGCGGAATAGTTGAACTTCCTGGAATCACTTCTCGTTACAGCACCAGTGCCTCTAAAATATCCCGTTTGAATGTTACAGACGACGAATTAGACTATGTCAATGAGCCTCCCGCAAAGAAACGCCGCCAGATTATCCCACAGCCACAAACCGAAACCAGACTGGACAATGTTGGTCATCAGCCGAGATTCGTAGACAATAACTTCGCCTCAAAATGTCGTCATCCGAAGTGCTCTTCACGCTGCCGCACCATTTGTGTAAAATGTAATATCTACCGAAGAATGATACAGAAACAGATTACGCAATGCGCATGTTTGCTTTCTGTCAGCTGTTTTTGTTGACGTCACGATTGACTTGTCGTTTTTTTAAAATGCGTTGCGCTGTGTTCGGTTGTGCCAATAACAATAGTAAAAATAATGCTACGAAGTGGAGATTTTTCCATTTCCCTAAGGATAAAACTTTATTAAAAACATGGGTTCATTTTTGTCGTCGAACGGACGAAATCAACATTAAAAATGCGTGCATATGTGAAGTGCACTTCGCGCCAGAAGACTTCGAAAGGAATTTGCAGTTTGAAATGGGTAATAATAGCATTTTGATTAAAATTTTTTTACTTTTATAAACCAAACACTTGTAGGTTTATGTTCGCGGAATCCAACCAAGTTGCTACCTGGCGCTTTTCCCACATTAACCACAGCTCCTGCAGAGTCTAATGAACGGCAGAAAAGGATAAAGTCTCGTTCCAGAAAAGAGTTGTTGAATACACTCTTGAAAGATGCTGCCGCTGCTGACATAGTTCAAACCGACGAGGTTGGAGAGGCACCTCAAAACGCAGAGGTCGTCATCGATGAGAAAAATGTTGTTAGCACTTTGAATAAGTGCAACAACGAGCAGTTGGCAGAAATTAAACGCCTTAAGATTTCAATTAAGACTGCGGAATTTCACCGGAGTAATTTGGAGCAAAAACTTAGTTGCATTTTCATCATCAGCCAGGTAAGTGCCTCCATTCTAAGATGTATGTTACAAGATATACTAAAGATCCTTACATGTAGATTGAAAAATTAAGAGATGGAAACAAAGGGCGAAACTGGAAAGAAGAAGACATTGCTAAGTCGATCACACTGTACTCAATGAGTCCGAAAGCGTATAAACTCTTGAGAAGAAACAACTTTCCTCTACCAGGTGTGCGCACTCTCCAATGGTGGTCCAAAAAAATTGATGTTGATCCTCAGCTAACACAGGCGCAAAAAGTTTGTGCACTCAGTTTTGATGAGATGAAAATACGAAGGACTTTTTGCTACGACAGATCAACAGACTCCACATTGCCTCCTGTTAACTACGTTCAGGTGGCAATGATAAGAGGTAACTCCTCGTTAATTTACATGAAATAAATTTATTTCTACAATATTTTGTGTTTTTTTTTAGGTTTGATAAGTAAATGGAAACAGCCTGTATTCTACGAATACGACTGCAAAATGACAAAAGAGATATTGTTCGAAATTTTGTCAAACGTGAAGAAATGCGGATACAGTGTTGTTGCTATTGTAAGCGATTTGGGTGGAGCAAATAGAGCGTTATATAGTGATCTAGAGATAAATGTGGAAAAGCCTTGGTACATTCATTAAACAATTAAAAAAATTACGATAAAATAATTTTAATTATGTTATTATTTTTTTTTCTTTTTTAGGTTCTCCCACAACGGAGACAGGATTGTGGTTTTTGCTGATTTCCCCCACCTAATAAAACTTCAAAGAAATCATTTTATTGATAATGGCTTCACTATTAATGGAACAGTTGTCAGAAAGGATATAATTCTGAAGCTACTTTCACTTACATCCAACGAGCTTTCCATCACCCATAAAATTTCGCAAAAACATTTGAGTGTAACAGGAGCGGAGAGACAGAAGGTTAAACTAGTCACAAAATTGTTTTCCCACACAATTGTAACTCGAGCGGCTAGTTTAGGCTTACTAAGCGACGAGAATTGGGAAGAATGTTATCGGCTTTTTAAAATTGTAAGTATAATGTAAAATATTAAATGTTCATATTTAATAAATATTTATTTTGTAGACAAATGACTGGTTCGACATAATGAATGTCAGGGTGCACAAAGATGGAGTGAGGGAACGCTTGCACCTCTATGGTTTGGCTTTGAACACCCAAAATAATATTTTGGATCAGATGACGGAGTTGATGTCATCAATGAGGGTAATTGGCAAAACTGGATTGCTTCCATTCCAGAAAGGTCTTGTAGTATAACACTTTAGCTGTATATTTAATAAGTTCTTTTCTTTAACGTTTGATTTTACTTTTGATTTACAGGTATACTCCAAAGCAATAATGCTTTGAAATTGCTGCTGGATGATTTACGCCAGCAGTACAAAATTGACTACGTTTTAACCTACCGCCTAAACCAGGACGTTTTGAAGAATTTCTTCGGAATAATAAGGTCAAAAGGCGGTCTTCACGATCACCCTGACAGACAGGAGTTTAAGTATAGACTGCGTTCGTATATACTTGGTCACAACGAAGGAGCAATAACAGAAGAAGGAAACGTAGAAATCGATAATACCCCGGATTTAGAGGGGAATTATCTATCTCTTACCGGTAATTATCAAAATATTTAAAAGTACATAGTATTATAATCTTAAATTAAAGACAAAATTTTAGTATAAAATTGTAATGTATAAAATTAACTAAACACCCTTGCAAACCATCAGCGGGTAAAAAACCAAATAATCAGTGGGTAACATGGTGGTAAACGAGGGGATAAACATATAGAGTGTGTCTTAGGCCGAGCGAATATTTAACCCACTCACGTACGTATACATGTGATCATACAACAAAAAATAACCCGAAAATGTGCGTTGGTGTTAGTGTATAGAGAAAAAATGTGTAGTTGTATTGAAATATTTGTCACAAGCGGGTAGCCGTGGTTGGCTGGGACGTATTCCATTTATTTATACGCATATACATATGTATGTTTATTATATTTTTGCAGGTAATATTTTTCAGCGTGTGTCAGTTGATCTAAATACCACTGACCCAACTGAAAAAAATGAGGACTTGGACACGCTGAACAACGATGGTCTTGAAAATTTGGCAGAGTATATCTGCCACAAACTTGGGAAGGATATCCCCGAAATTTGTGCCAACTCCAAGAATAGTTCGTCGTTCACTTGGGTGGATCACCTTTCTGAAGGAGGGCTCTCAAGGCCAACAGATATGTTGATGGAGCACATGAGATCCTTACAAGCAATATTTGACGAAGTTAATAGCAGCGAATTGTATATTTGTACAAATTATATTAAGAACCACTTAGATTTAAGTAATTCTGTAAATTGTAGCACTAAGGTAAAATAACTGTTTTTTAGAGCTAGAATGTATTTCAGAATTCGTTCTTTAAACAAAAATATAATTGAAAATATGTACAGCAAAAAAAGAAAATTAAACAAGACAATAAATTGAGACATGAAAAAATTAAATATTAAACTTTCAGACTTTTTATTTGCATTAATGTATATGTAGGTATGTAAATGCCAATTAAAAATATTTGGTTCTTTTATTAAAATTCCATTTTATTGATATTAACTTTTGATGATATTTACATGTTTGCATGCCTGCAATACAAAATTGCTTCTTGTTGCTAAGAAAAACAAACAAAATAAAATCAGCTGATCGCACATTGGTCAATCGTGACGTAGATGCGCAGAACGAAGCAAAATTGAACTCGCCTTTGCGTAATCTTTGTCTCTATGATTTGTGATATCTACCTATGTATTTTAAAAAATAATTGTTTTGCAGACTATCACACCATGAAAAATCTCAACTCGAAATAGCAAAAGTGTGACCTGAAGTACACATACAGTGGCGGACAAAAGTCTACATACACCCCCTGTTTTCTTCGATGTGAGAGTACAAAAAGTTTTTAGAAAAATGTATTTATACAGTTTTATTCTAATATTTATTATAACAGCAATTAACTAAAAAATCCATTATTTAACATAAAACAACAAATTTATGGAAGAAAAACCCAAAAATTGCTTTGACAAAAGTCTACATACAGTTCAAATCTCATACTTTGTACATTGTAATATTAACAGTAAGGTAACGCTAGCCTTTTTCTTTCATTTCAATATGATTATTGTTTGATATTGAATTTAGTTGTGGTTTAAACATTTCAATAGCTATAATGGCTCCGCGAAATGAAATATCAATTGATGTAAGAAATTTGGTGATAAAAGAAAGAAAAGAAAAAAAATCATATGGTGAAATTTCTAAAATTTTAAACTTGAGTCGAGCAACAGTACAGACAATTCTAAAAAAACTTTAAAAATAATGGTTCCAACGAAAATAAACCGCGCAGTGGACCAATAAAGTTTACATACACCTAGTTCTATTAAATTACGACGCGTTTATTTGTTTTAAAATGAATATATTTGGTGATTTTTTTTATCCATATCAAGATATGTATATTTAACATTAAATATACCATATCAAAAATTTTTTATTTTGTACACAAATAAAAGAAATTAATGCTAAAGCTTAAAATGCGCCTAATTTGTATCAAAAAAGTTTACGTACAAAAATGATTATTTATATAAATGAAAAGAAATTGCAATAGTTTTAGCGGTTTTTAGCCTACATTTTGTTAATATTATTGTCCCTAGACATCGATGTATGCTCCCCACTCAATTTCTAGTACTATTTCCGGATATTTTGACCCACTAAGTCCATAATCCGGCTTTTTGGCCTTATTTTGATGAAATTCGATGTTTTCGAATACGATTTTCCAAAAGGGTTCAGATATTTTGAATGGGATTAATGTATGGTGATTGCCGGACCTATGGAGTTATTTTTAATTCCATAACAACCCTGCACGTTCAAGATGAGACGGGTATTTTGGGTCATTATCGTGTTATAAATAGAAGTGGCCGCTATTAACAACCGATTTAAGCACACCTGCCTTTACTGCCGGGCACATTTTTGGTCTAAGCGAAAATGTAACATGCTTACACTTCGGTTCATTCACATTAATTCGCCAGTTCGATAGCCATTCTTCGACAGAACTTAAATGCTCCGCTAATATTCTTGATGCCAGAATGTGGCAGTTGTTACGGCTCACTATAGCTGTGTCATCCGCAAAAGTTGAAGTTAATACATTGTTAGCAGTTGGAAGACCTGCTATATACATATGTATATGATGTATAGAGTTGGGCCTAAAACGCTGCCCTGGGGTACACCAGCCCTTATCTGTCTTTCATCCGATATGAAATCTCCTGTTTTCACCATAAATTGTCTATTGTTTAAATAAGACTCCATTGTTTTATACAATTCTAAAGGTAAAATTTTTTTAATCTTGTATAAAAGGCCCTCATGCCATACCTTATCAAACGCCTGAGCCACGTCTAGAAATATAGCTGAACAGTACTCCCTGTGCTCAAATACTTTCCTTGTTTCGTTAGTAATTCTATTTACTTGCTTTATTGTGCCATGTTTCGCACGAAATCCAATTTGTATTATTTTCGTGGAGGAAAGGAGACATCTTTGATAGTAATACTTTTTTAAATACCTTAGAAAGACAGGGTAGACAACTGATTGGTCTGTATAAGACGGCTGTGTCAAGTCTTTCCCAGGTTTATCTATCAAGATAATCTGATCTGCGACTTTTTCTATGAAATTGGATAGTATCCGAAACTAAGAATTGCATTGAAGAGCAAAGAGAGCACCTCTACAGCAATAATTGCCCTGCGGGATATGGTAGACATCGGTAAGCGAGCAAGGTAAACGATTCAACATGATTGTATCGCTTACTCCGACCGATGAAAATTAAACGGCGATGTCCTACGAAAAGTAACAGATCACCCCTTTCGCTTACCATAGGTTAGGTTAGGTTAGATGGCTGATCAAAGATCACACATAGACTAATAATGTAGTCCTTTGTGAGGCCATAGAAAAAGAACTTCCATGTTCGGACTTATAGATTGGCGTAGCGCTTTGTAGCCAATACATAGTTACACAGACGCTTAACTTCAACACCCGCCAGTTCGGTGGGATGTTCGAAGGTATGCGCCCCCAAGTGTCTAAGTTTTGACCTTCCAAACGCGGGACAGTCAAGCAGGAAGTGCTGGCTTGTTTCTACCGCATCTTCTTCCAAACAGCTTCTACAGTCAGCATCCGGTAAAATACCCATTCTTACCGCACGTATGCCAATGGGACAGTGGCCTGTTTAGAGTCCCACCACTAATGAGAGGTTAGCCTTACTGACGGCTAATAGATCATTAGATCTCCTGCGATCTATCCTGACCCAAAAGGCTTTTCAACCGCACAAGTGCCGACGCTGGCCCAGCGTTGGTCAAGCAGCCGCGTGGTTTCAATGGTTCCATAAAAGGATTGCAGCAGTTTTTCAAAACTTTTCCATGCATATAAACATTATCATCTTTCTTCGATAATCCTCTAATTTGTATAGCCACTCCAGGTTTGAGGTAGCAAAAATTATCCAGTAATTTATCGCTGATATTAAAGTCGTTTCCATAAAATCGAATAACCTTTCCACATCTATTGACTTTTGGACCCACATATGTATCTGTCTTTTATGAACACGTTTTCATATTGCTATCAGTTATTTATACTATGTTGTAATGTTTCTCGGGGTCTTTTAAAGAAACGCTTTAGGGTTTGCAAGAAATTTTTGAAAGCACTGAATGTACATTGTAACTCACTTCTTCTTCTCCATAAAAGGTTGGGAAAAAGGTGCACGAAGTAATTAAGCATTTGCTTTATTTCTTCTAAATTGTTTACATGGGTTTTTTGTGACGAAAGCAATGCGTATGCACAGCGCAACAAAGAGAAGTGATAATAAATACCGTCAGATACAATGCCTTCCAAAGCAACCACTCCCGTGTATAGTACAAATTGTCGGAACTCTATTGCTTTCCATCTTGCAATTTCATCTAAGCTTCGTTTTCTGGCAAATTAATTGGGTATGTAAGATATGTATGTACGGTACCAAAGTTTTCGACAGCATATTTTTCTGTTGCTTTGTCAACTGATATCCCACAATCGGACCATTAATTAGACTTTTTAGCATTTTTCTTACAACTCCAAGATCTAAAAGGTGCATTGGTTCAACAGGAAAAGCGGAGACCATTCCCACACCTTTTTCTTCGAGACACGATTTTTCCATTTTTTTATGATGGCCCACGCTATTTCTTGCAGCAAAGTCATCATCAGTTCGAAGATTTTCCGTCAAAGTACTGTAAGTTATTGTATTGTTTATTTTTTTTATCCACTTGTGTGCACTTGCTGCATCTTTGAAGAGAGTTGTGACCCACTGTTTGGCAGATAAATGCTCTTTCTGGGGCATCGCAAATAAAGTATTGCACTTTTACTTTGACTCTTCTGCCATTGACTTCCATTCCGTATTGCATTAAAGTTTTTAGCTCATAAGCAAAATCGTGTAAATAATTATTCACATTTCAAAAACACCAATCAACATCACCTTCGCATTTCTTTTTGATGCAATTTTGCCAATATAGGCCACAAGCTTACATTTGAGCTTTTGTACAAAGGTAATCCGTCAATACCGACATCGATTTCAAATTTATCAACATCACTCAACGTTATCGCGATACTCCGATAAAATGCGATAAAAGCAACTAGCTTATAGCAAATAATTTCCTGGCGCAACAGTTCTCAATCTGCAGGTCGCTTGCCGTAAAAATCCTTTCGAAGATGTTGGTGTAGAAATATTCTCCGACTGCAATATTTTTAACAAATCATCGAAGCAGTTCCTTGTGACTTTATGACGCGCAGTCCACATTTTCAATTTTTCAATTAATTTGTCACAATTCGATTTTCGTGAACTTTCTTCGGGTCGGCTTTAGTATACCGTCCCAGGACTTCGGGAATAAAATGGGTATGGTCGGATAGAGGAGATTCTCCAGATCACTAATATAATACGAAATATATTGTAGCCGCAGGAAGCTTATTGTTTAGGAGATATTCGCGTTTAAAGTTGAAAATTTGCAATATTTTAATTACATATTTTCTATATATGAAATTAATTTTGCACTTATGTTTTTCAATTTTATATGCACTAACACATCACTTATTCATTTGAACACATTTACTTCCCAGTAAACAATCGCGTTTGTAAATAAACTTAAAATAAACTTACACTGGTAAACCTTTTCGTTACAAAAAGTTTACGTTTTTCATTACAAAACAATTACAAAAGACTTGTAAAGAACCAAAACGTTACATTACTTTGGGCTTTTTCACATACTTGTAAAATCGCTTATTTTTAAACTTAAAAGTAAGCATTTATTAAATTAATATCCAACCGCTTGTAAGTTTATTTTCAAATGTATTTGTAAACGTGTTGTAATGATTTTATGTAATGGTAGTAAAATAAATCGCATGATATATTTTTAAAGATATATAATTATTTTCTTTATTAGTTTTAATTCATTTAATATTATTTATTATATATACATATGTACTTATACTAAAAATTAGAAAAATTATTGATAAGTTAAATTAAACTTATACTAAAAATTAAAATTTGAAAAACATTCTTTAAAAATGAAATGATAGAAAAATAGTTAGGTAAAATAATTAATTTGCTGCATTTTGGTGCTTCCGTTTTTGTCTATTTTTGGCAAACTGAAAAATCGTCTTGGTGCCACTTATATATTCAGTGTCATTGCCCTTCACTTCATGTAAGAAGACATCTGAAATTTAAATTAAAAATATATATAAGTATATAAGTACACATGTAAATATAAAGTTTATTAAGTTTTATTATTAAGTACCTCGGATAGCCATAGATACTTTTAAGACGCGGACAGGTTTTTTGTCTGACGTTCCATTCCAAGAAAAATGTTGAGCACATTCATCGGATACCAATGAGCGCCAAGCTGTTCTGACGAATTTCGCTCCTGTGTATTTAATATTTTGCATAAGTTCCGACTTCTTCAAAAAAAGGAAATTGTAAAATTAGCTTTCAAACAGTCAATACATATTTACTTACAAATTTAGTAGATTCTTCATCCTTCTGGAGTAAACTCTCCAATTCCATAAATTGCTCCACTGTGTTTAAAGGTTCCGCTGGCATAATCTTTTTTGATGGAACATTGTTTCTGCTATTCCTCAACTCTGCGATATCTCGCCGCAAGCTTCTTACCTCCTCGACGATTCTTTCCATAGATTTGGATACAGCTGCATCAATGGTGCTTTGAATTGCTGCAAAAAAAACATTTTCATTAAAAAAAATTGTTCAAATAAATAATTGATATTGACTACCTTCTAAAAATGTGGGATCCAGTGTATAGCTATTAATTGTTCCTGCTTCTTCGACTATGATGTGGTTATTTCCGTTTTGGTTGATGGATGTTTCAAATTGCAAATGCACTCCATCGGTATTTATTTGGGCTATTGGTTCTTGGGAGTTGTATGTGTATGATTTATTGAGGGACATTATGTGAAACTAGGGGAAGAAAGGAATGTGAATCACTTTCAAAGTTATGTAAATAAAGTACTTTTATTATTTTGGTTAGGATATGGGAACTTAAAACATTTGAAAAAGTTAAGCTGTTTGTATTATATATATGAAATACTGATGATTTTAAAGGAGTTATAAATAAATCTTTTAAATTTTGTAAGTGATGTCCTTGTAAAATGATTTCATTGTCACTACTTTTAATAATAGAAACAGTTCTAAAGATTAAGTTGTCACTCATATAAAAATTATCTGGAGCTTTTAAAGAAAAGTACAAACCGTTTTTAACAACAAAATTGAAAGAACCGTTTTTGAAACGACCTAACTTCTCCGAAATGATTTGCTGCTTTTTTGGATGCAAACTCTTCTCAACAAGCCGGTTGTATAATTGTGGTGCTAGTTGATGTTTTTTTTAACAAGTTTTTTTAACTGACCGAGGTAATTTTCAAATTTAAAGGCATTGATCGTTTCAAGAGAACCGAAAAATAAAGCATCTTGAGCTAAGTGTGTTAAGCAATGGAAGTTATATGTTAAAAGAACCGAACTATAGAATTGAGGAATTTCTGAAACAAAATCATTCAAAAGTTGTGATGCACAGTAGTTATTTCTTTGGCAATCGATCGGATTCAACAATATTCGAATAGCAAGAGAAAGTTTGAGGAAATGATTATATCTATCTTCATCCAAAATAGATTTTAATACAACTGGCCCGACATACAACAAAAATAATCGAAATTCAGTAGCCTTGAACCGTTCTAATTCATTCAGGTCTCGCGTTTTTCTATTAAATTCCCGTGGAATTTGGCTTCTGAAAAATAATAAATTGGCGTTTAAACAAGTTATTTTTTCATTTCGCAACGAATAGTTCATGTTTCTTACTTTCACCCAAGATAACAACAGAACTTTTACTACCCCTAAACAAATAACGTGCATATAATCAAGTGGAAATTGCTTGATCATATCTATTGGTAAATTTTCTAAAATGATGGGATTGAGCTGCTTGTGATGTTGTATGTCAGTTCTATTTCGAAAATCTGCATCTGTTCTGGAAGGATGTGGTTGAAAGGGAAAAATGGTTCTGTTTTCTTGACGTTCGCCTTTCTGGGTGCATTTTGTACAAGAGCTGTAGCCTGAATGACCCTTAATGCTTAATATAAAGGCTCTTGCGGGTGCATCACAAATAAACGCTCGACATTTAACATTATAATTTTTTGAATCAAATTGGAGTCCGCTGGCAATAAGATCATTCATTTCATCAACAAAAGGTTTTAGATATTCATTAGCAGATATTGGATGAGAACTACCGGCAAAAATTCCAACAACTAACACAGATTCTGTACCATGAATATTTATCAGAATTGGCCACAAATTTTTCTTTGAACTTTTAGATATTGGTAAGCCATCTACATTTATATTTAATGCTAAATCATTTGAACTTAGTGAATGTAATTTTGTTTGAAGAAAATCTGTCAAACAATCTTTAAGACCATAATGGAAATATTGCCCTTCACTTAAGCAAGTAGTAGGGGCGTCGGTTGGAGTTTTTTTTAATGTGCGAACATCCTTTGGTAGTCCAGGAATTTTAGTGCCTAAAATTTTCAAAAGCTTATTTCCCAAATCGTTTGAAATATTTGATTCAATAACCCATGATGTAAGTTCATCTATGAAGATATCAATTGGTGGCTGATGCTCATAAAATTCTGAAGGACTTAACTCATCTGAATCAGAACTTGATTCACTCAAATTTTGTTCAATTAGTTGAAATTCACATTCATCCCTCCGCGGTGGGGAAGAAGTGGATAGGATAGGGCAAGGATTAGGTGAAGCTGGGGAGGTTGTAGGTTGCGACTGTTCATTATCATTTGAATACAACAAGTGCATCAACTGGCAACTAAAAGTTTTTGCTGTTCTGTACCGCTTTAAGGAACTCATTTGCAATTTTTATAACTAAGTATAACATATGTTAATATAAAAAACAACAATAAGAAATAATAAATGAAAATACCATATATTATTTACCTTTTAAGTTTTGGAAGCACCTTATTTCCAGTATTCCTGCAAAAAACAAACTTAGTTAGAATGCGTGGCAAATTTTCCGCGAACAGCGGTTAAAAAAATTATAACAACGCCTTAAAATACAACATGCAACTTACCCTTTTATATTGTAAAGGCCTTTTTTATTTTATTTTATTTATGACACTTGTAATAATACTTATATTATTATAATATTAACTTTTCCACTGTTTTATTTAAAACGCACGTCTTCACATCTCACAAATTCAATAATTATGAACTGCGATCACTCAAAAAAGGAAAAACAGTCGTCAGAGAGTCGGCGAAAAAACTAACGGGAAATGGTAAACGGTTGGTTTACTTTTTGTGTTTACATGTAAACTGATTTGCAATGTTGCATCATAAGTTTACATTTATGTTTGTAAGTAAACGTTTTTTCAACGCATTTATTTTAAACTTACAAATATAAGATAAGTAAACTTATAATTAAACTTATTTCTCACATTTGTAAGTAAGTTTACTCAAATGTTTGTAGATAAGTTTATTTTAGTGCAGATTTACGAAACATTTACGCAATTGTTTATTGGGTTTATATAATATAGTGCAAAAATAGCTTTTAATATACAATTAAATTATGATAATTTAAAAATAACAAATGAATTACAAACTGTCAAATAATCAGTGTTACCATACTAAAATATTTTACAAACTAAAACAAAACAAAAATATAAAGAAATATTATACCCTAAATACAGGAAACATAATCGTTGATAAACAATAAAAAATAGAAGGTCTGTCGCAAAAGAATCAGAACTTTTCAAATATAACTGTTTCTGGTGGCGTTACCTTTTGGTGGGTATATGAAATAAAAATTTTGATCTCTTGTTGACATTTCGTAAAAATTTTAAGACAATTGGATAACTACAATCGATGTTATCTATCAAAAAGGGACAGCAGCTTTTGGTCATCGGTCGTAAAATGCATTTTGAACAAAGAGCAAATCTTAAATTTTGTTTCAAAATAGGGAAAACGTTTACTGAAACATTTCAAATGATGAAAAAAGTCTATGCTGATCAGTGCCTATCCCGTAGTAATGTGCATGAGTAGTTTAAGCAATTCCAAGAAGATCGTGAGGACGAGGGCCATCACCGTAAAAAAGTCGTCTTCAGAAGTCAAAAATAAAGACAATGCTGATTTGTTTTTACGATACCGAGGGTATTGTGCACTGAGAGTTCGTCGCACCTGGCCAAACGATTAATGTCTTGTTTTACCTTGGTGTTATGAAGCGTCTTTTGTCACGCATTCGTCGTGCTCGTCCACAATACCGTGAGGCAGGGTCCTGGCGCCTATTGCACGATAATGCGCCGTGTCATCAGTCAACGCTTGTCACTAATTTTTTGACAAAAAACTCCTTTTTAACCATTATTCACTCATCCTACTCACCTGATCTGGCACCCTGTGATTTTTACCTATGTATTTGGAAAACTTCATTTGCCCATGAAAGGACACTGGTTTCAGGACGTTTCAGCTATCCAAAAGGCGACGACCGATATCAGAGATAAAGAGATCCCAACTCCTCTCTCACTGAAAGTGAGAGAGCAATTGCTAAATGTCAAAACCTACCGATCTTTGACAGTTGACTGGATTGAGTATGTTTTATTGTTTCGCAATTGGAAGAAAAGAGACGACCGGATTGAAATCCCGCCAAAATAATTTTAGAATGGAGGAATTCGTAACGGCCATCGTTTATTCGAAGAAAAAAGGATTAGCAAAAAGGGAAGTAGTGACGTAGTAGTAGTGAAGAAGAACTGAATTGAGTAAATGAGAATTTTTTAAATATATCAGGGATAAATCAGCAAATACAGTGGCGGACAAAAGTCTACATACACCCCCTGTTTTCTTCGATGTGAGAGTACAAAAACTTTTTAGAAAAATGTGTTGATACAGTTTTATTCTAATCTTCTTTCTAATAACAACAAACTTAAAAAATCCATTAATTAATATAAAACTACAAATTTATGGAATAAAAACTCAAATATTGTGTTGACAAAAGTCTACATACAGTACAAAAATATCTTAGTTCAGTGCGAAAAACTGTACAAAATGCTAGTTATTAAGACGTTTTAGTATTTAGTTGTGTCCTCATTGGCATCTATAACTGCTTGAAGACGCCGTGACATTGATTCTGCTAAATTTGTCAACGCTGCAAATGTAATGCTGTTCCAAGGTCCCAATATGCGCTCTTAGAGTAGAGCAGAGCTAGAAATTTGGTTCTTTCTAATTCTACGCTCCAAAATCCCCCATACATGTTCAATAATATTCATATTTGGACTTTGAGGTGGTGTATTTAATTCACTTGGAGTATAATAATGCAACCAATCCTTGACAATTTGCGCCGCATGCATCGGATCGTTATCTTGTTGAAATATCCAACCGGAACCGAGCCCTAAATTATCCACCAAAGGCCTCAAATTATGTTCCAACAGAGACTAAGTATAAGTACCGCCCATTTCACCTTCAATAAAGTCCAACTTTCTAACTCCAGAGGCCGCAACAGCTCCCCAAACCATTACGCTGCCGCCACCGAGCTTCACAATTTATACTACGTTCTTCGGTTCAAGCGTGGCGTTAGTTTTCCTTCAAATTTTAGCCCTTTCATCACTACCAAAAAGGGTGAATTTAGAATCATCTGTAAATGAAACTTTTTTCCAAAAATCCATTTCCTTTTCTTTGTGTTTTTTGGCGAACTTTAAACGAAGCTTCCGGTTTTTTCAGAAATAAAAGGTTTCTTCCGTGGTGTTCTACTGTGGAATCCGTTATCGTTTAGAGTTTTTTTTATTGTTTTTGGTTGGATACTCATTTGTGATGTACTTACTACGCGTTCGGCTATATTTGGAGCATTTACTTTTGGATTTTGGTCTACTTCGTTGGGAATCAGGCTGACGTCTCTACGAGATTGTTTTTTTGGGCGTCCACTGCGCGGTTTATTTTCGTTGGAACCATTATTTTTAAAGTTTTTTAGAATTGTCTGTACTGTTGCTCGACTCAAGTTAAACATTTTAGAAATTTCACCATATGATTTTTTTTCTTTTCTTTCTTTTATCACCAAATTTCTTACATCAATTGATATTTCATTTCGCGGAGCCATTATAGCTATTTAAGTGTTTAAACCACAACTAAATTCAATAAATATCAAACAATAAACATATTGAAATAAAGAAAAAGGCTAACGTTACCTTACTGTTAATATTGCAATGTACAAAGTAGGAGATTAGAACTGTATGTAGACTTTTGTCAAAGCAATTTTTGAGTTTTTCTTCCATAAATTTGTTGTTTTATGTTAAATAATGATTTTTTTTAGTTAATTGTTATTATAATAGATATTAGAATAAAACTGTATCAACACATTTTTCTAAAAAGTTTTTGTACTCTCACATCGAAGAAAACAGGGGGTGTATGTAGACTTTTGTCCGCCACTGTATAACGTAAGTACCATAAAAGTAATTTGCGTACATAATTATATATAAATCACATATTAAATTACAGAAAAATGCCGAAAACACCAATGTGGAAAAAGTGCATTGTGGGCTGCAGCGAGGGAAATAACGTATTTAGATTTCCCAACGAGGGATCGGATCTTGAACGGTAAGTAATTTTAAATAGACTATAAATAGTGCACAAAGTGACTGAATAATAAAAATCGGGTGTTTCTTTAAAAAACAGAAAAAGTGTAATAGAATTATCGATACATTTCGATATTTTGAAATTTAATTTCGTAAATACATAAATGTAACGTTATCGCGGGTTCGTTTAAATATTTGCGATGTGAAATTGATAGCATTATTTAGATAATATTTAATTATATAATTTAAATAATTAAATTCAATTAGCGGGTAAAAAATTGTAAGAAAAAGTTTCGATAAATTTCGATTTTTGAAATTTAATTTTTTAAATATTTAAATGTAACGAATGTACCGGTTCATTTGAATAGATATGTTTATATGTTTGGTATTTTTGCACTATATGTAATGTATGTAGTTATTTTATATTTTTATATTCTTCCTTTTTGTTTTAAATAGGCGTAAATGTTGGCTCAACTAATACAGAGTAGAGGGGGTGGATGTTTAACTCATTTTAAATGAAACACGTAAACATATTTTTGCCTGTGAGCGGCATTTTTCGTCAAAAATGCGCCTTGAAAAGCGATTCCGTTCGAGGGCCGTTCCCGATATCAATTTAAAAGTTGAGCCTACATTTGACGTCCCAAATTCTGATGTAAAAAATACAATTTTATTGGGTTTCGAAGATTTTGCTCCCCAAGTTGAAGAAGCTGTCTCAAATGCACACAATGCATCGAGACAGCTTTTTCCAATTATTGAAAGTGAGATAGAAGATGGAATTTTAGAGCCTCTTCCATTTTTTGAGGAGGATATACATATCTCTTAATTTTGATAAGGCCGCGCAAACAGGTAGAGGTCTGACAGCAGGTACAGAAAGGAAGAAGAAATTGAAGAGAATAGGGTTTTGAAAATAAAGTTAGAAGAAAAAGAGCAGGAAAATAGGAGTTTAAAGGCCCAGTTAGTTGAAATGGCCGCAGAGTTAGAAAGATGTAGGGAACAGCTAGGGAATAGCTCATTTAGGGAACAGTCATACCCTCTTTCTTTAGTTTGTAGTAAAGTTCCTCCTCAGTTAGGTGCTTGCATTAGGAGTAGTTTTGTAAATAGTAATCGCCGTATCCATGGTCGACGATATGACAATTTTTTGAAAACGATAGTTTTGGGTGTTTTTTTTCTATCGCCAATTGCTTATCGGCACTTAAAGCACCAATTAGATTTTCCATCCGAAAGTACTTTGAAAAACTTTGTTACAGACTGGCCCCGTTTCCCAGGTTGCACCCAAAGTAGCATAAAATCGTTAGAGATTAGGAGTAGGGGATTCACTTTCGAAGAAAAGTTTGTAGATAGTAGTTTAGAAATTAATTTAATTTAAAATGCGTTCAGCTATTTTTGCGGCTATTTTTATTTAATAATTTTCAAAGTACACACATGTTCCCAACCTTTACCATATGTAGGAGATGAAATTCCTTCGGGCGAATTCATCTTCATGCATCAAAAGCAAATAGACAAAAGCAACTTAGTCAAGCCGCTTGAGAATTTTATTGCATTTGTAAAAATTTTGTAAACAAGATTTTTAGAAGAATTCGACAATAATTGTCATAAAATGGGATTAGGAGATATTCTTTTTAATAAAATGAAAAATGTTAGGCCCTTTTTTGTTGTGATAATTGTGACCCAAAAATACTTTTAGCCCTTTTTATTAGAATAAGAATATATTTTTTAACTAAATTTTTAAATAAAAACCTTTCTCCCTAATTTTAAAAATAAAATTCTGTGTGCTTCACACTTATAGGTTTCATTTTTTTTTTATTTTTTAGTGGTTACAATAAGCTAACTCAAACTTACGATAGAAAATAAAAAAGTTAAAATTTTGTAAACAATTAGGAGAAAGAGGCTCTAAAATAAGAAAGCAATTTTTTTTATGGAAACTTCGGTAACGAGCCGTATTGCATACCTCCTGGATGGTGTGGAAAGTGCAATTGGGCATTTTAATTTAAATGCCCAAAAATTCTAATTTTGTTCGATCTGGCCACAATGGAAAATGTTATAAAAAACGCTTATTTTGAGGCGCTCTCACACTGGAATAAGTTGGACATCCCATTATCCCTGACCGATATTCTCAAGAGCATTCCGAAAAATGACCTTAAACACTCATTTGAAATGCTAATTGACCGGGATAAACGCCAGGGATAAAGTTACCTGTGCCTATTTTAGATACTTCAGTGTCATGTATGCGGCCCAACTCAAAAGAAGCACAGCTTTTACGGAAAACAGATTTATTTATTTGGGACGAAGCATCTATGGTACCTGAGGATGCAATAACCATTGTTGATAAGCTTTTCAAAGATATAACAAATGTGAATTTGCCATTTGGAGGAAAAATATTTGTATTTGTATTTGCCACCAGAACTTCAATTATTGACAATTGCATTAAACGCTCACCGTTGTGGTCAAAGGTGAAAATTCGTAGATTAGTTCAAAATATGCGAGCCAATAATGACCCTGAGTTTAAAAACTGGCTACTCAAACTGGGAAATGGTGACTTAGAAATCCAATGAAATATCCGAAGATACTATTATAATTCCACGACAATACTACGCTGATTATGATAACCTAATTGCTAAGGTTTACGGCACAAATGAAATAAATGACAGTAACATATCTAAGTTTTACTCAACAGCTATTTTATGTCCAAAAAATGACGAATGCTCGACTTTTAATGAGTATATAGTATCAAAGTTATTGCCCGGGGATATTAAAATTTATCTAAGTTGCGATACAGTCGAAAAAAATGAAAATTATGATGCTCAGTGTTATTCAACTGAGTTTCTCAAATCTCTAAATCCTTCCGGCTTACCTCCACTTAAACTAATTTTGAAAAAAATACAATCGTTATGTTGATTCGTAATCTTTATGCCAAAGAAGGACTTATAAATGGTGCCAGGATGGTCGTCAGCCATTTAGGCGAGAACGCAATAACTCAAATTAATCGATTTGTACATGTTTTCTCTGTTTAAAAATCAGTGACTTGCGAAATAAGAATCTACCAAACGTTAAAGGTTTAAATGCAAGAAGCACATTAAAAAAGAGTCAAGACAAAAATGTAAAGAAGAAAGAAAAAGTTACTGAAATAAAATTCGATAAGAGGTGTACCAAGTGTTTAGGATTATTTGGACGCGGTATAAGTCACAAATGCAATTTCAACAATGCAATTAATGCCATCGAGAATGAAGTAAACAAATTTTCGAGCAAGGAGAAAGATCATTTTGTGGCTAGACTCTTAAAAAATAAAATGCTTGAAAATGATAATGAAAAAAATGAGACGTTATTTTTATGCAAGTTTTCGTCCTTTAAGGATGTCATGGAAAAATTAAGTAGAGGAAGATTTAGGTATAGCTACTGCTATTCGGGCTGAGCTAAGAACTCCAAAATTATCGAATCAAATTTACAAAAGAAACTGGTTGATAATAGTCATTCTGTTGATAAATATTTTGAGACAAAAAAATTTGATTTTGTGAAAAAGAAGAAATTTCCTAATCGCAGTTCTCCCTCTCCAGAAGATGCAGTTATGTATATGTAGTGATTTACCAGGATTTATTATTTATATTGTGAATCAGAGATAATGAGATGTCCAACTCCTCTCTCACTGGAAGTGAGAGAACAATTGCTAAACGTCAAAACCACCTCAACTTTGACAGTTGACTGGATTGAGGAGGTTTTGACGTTTAGCAATTGGAAACGAGCGATGGCCAGACTGAAATCTTACCAAAAAATATGAAAACGGAGGGATTTGGTGCCGCCGTTCAAGATGGCTAATAAAAATTTAAAACAATGAAAATCAAAGAAAATGCGAAATTTAAATATATTTCATGAAACGTTTTGTAATTTGAAGCATAATAGAATTAATTTTCTATTACAATTGATTAAAAACATTTATTAATTGAGAACTAACAGGCTTAATTCACCTTATTAAGTATTGAAAGATCGAAAGTCAGTTGTTTTAAAATACCATAAAATCATAAAAAAGGAATTAAGTAGTTTCGCCATATATTAAAAGTCCAATATATAATAATTTGCAATCGTAAATAATGTTGGGTATTTTAATTTAAAATGCCCAAAAATTCTTATTTTGTTCGATCTGGCCATAATGGAAAATGTTATAAAAAACGCTTATTTTGAGGCGCTCTCACACTGGAATAAGTTGGGCATCCCATTATCCCTGTTGTGAATAGTCGAAGACTCTCGAAAACACCGTACCTTAAATTTGGTTTGGATGGTGGAGGTGGTTTTTTCAAAAACACGCAGTTGTTCGTTCAATATCGCAGTTTAATCAGTATTTTTCTTTTAAGTTGAATAATTATGATACCTTTCGTTAATTTAATAAAATTTAAGCGCTTTATTATTACTTTATTTATTTATTTATAACTGGGAACTTTCAAACATACTCTGCATAATGCGCAACATACACACACACAGTTCATTTAACTCCGCTCTGCTCCCGTACCGCTCATCGCCATCCAAATATTAATATAATATTTGCATACTTACGTACGTAGTAAGTATCCAATGAACATTTTTGTTGATTCTCAAATTGAGATGCGTTTGAGAATTAACCTTATTTTCAAATCTCAAACGTTTGTTCTCTAAGTCATTTCAATTTGAAAACAAAGGCATTCTCAAACAAAAAGGCACATTTTTAATATGAAATTTTCCTTTGTTCTCAATTTGAGAATGTCAAAATCTCAAACATTTTCTCAAATATGAAACGAGAGGAATGGAACGAATTCCAATTACATTAATTGAAGTTGCCACTGATTTAAAAATAAGAACTGATTGAAATTAAGTTTTGAAATTAATTTTTATTTATATAAGAATTTATAGAGGTTTATTTCACGCAGTACATATACATACATATACTCGTATACATAAATTTTATAAAACAATAAATAATATGGTAACGTAACAAAAATTCATTTTTTAATTTAAATTAACGAAAATAATGTACATTCTTAAGATAAGGAAACAAACGAAAAAGTTAATTTCAGTGCAAAACTTAAGAATAATCCAATTACAACTTACAAAATTAAATTTAAAATTGTCGCGCAATAATATAAGAACTAATTAATCTTCGATTACCGATGACATATTCTTTTTGTTTTCGAATTCAATTCTTTTTTTTATTCTTTTGCTGGCGTGTTGGAAAAAATTTAATGTAGTCCGCTCGAATTCCATATCCGTGGCAGCGGTAGGGTTTTTTGTTTTGAAGGTATGCCTCGATAGATTCCTCATATACGGAATCTTCACTTTCTATATCACTAAACTCATATTCCACCCTATTGGAAGTAGAAGGACTTTCCTGCATAGCCGCATCTACACCTGGGATCTCCAGGCTTTTATTTTTCTCTACTCCATCACTATCTGTGAGCAAGTCAAATATCTGCCTCATGCTCTGAACATATAACGACGACGGACGACAAACGACATCTGTCAAATATTACACACGTTCTTATGGACACGTATTTTGACGACGACACGAATACACGACTGTAGGCCGACAGTTGTCATTCTCGCTAATTCCTATTTGCCAACGACAGTAGAATGACAGTAGAATGGAAGAAGAGAGATGAGGAAGAGTGGTGATGCCACTAATATGTAAAATGTAAAATTATTCACAGCTCTTACAAACTTGACAGCTGCGTTGTTTTGTGTACATGCGTTGTTTTGTTTTCATTTCACTTTTGTACTCTCGTTTGTCGTTTGTCGTCTGGTCGTCGTTATGTGTTCAGTACATCACTTCACTTTTTATTTTCTTTGTAGTATGCATTTTCTGTTCGAAATATCACAATTATAACAAATATTTATAATATTATACTTCCTTTCACTTTTATTCTTCAAAAATGCTGCACATCACGATTACGTTTTTTTTAGTTATGAATACTTTTTGACAGATGATTGATTGATTATTGAACGAAATGAAACGGCATGCCATATATTTGAGAAAATGATTTTTATCAAATTGTAAAACGATGGAAACAAATTTGAGAAATAGCCTTTGAGAAACGTTTGAGAAAATGTTGTCTTTCAAATTGAAAATTAATATTTTCTCTAACGTTTGAGAATTTCAATTCCAGTGTTTGTTGGGTATGTACATTTGTATGTACATACATTAGGGTGGGTCGATTCCGGACTTTTTTCGATTCGGTATTTCTAATAGTGCGGAAAAGTTGCCTTATTACTTCCTGATTCCAATCCAACTTTTTGTTTTGAGATCGAATTGCATCTTCAATACGAACCTCGGCCTTGAAATTTCGGAAATTCGCCTAAAATCGTGAAATTGTCTACCTAGCACCTGAAATACGCATCTCATTGCAAAATGTATGAAACAAAAGTTATTTGTCACGTCATTTGCTACCGATCATGGCCGTAGGACGAACCGTTCCCGAGATACGAGCGAAAAGGCGGCGCGCCACACTTCTTGACGTTGATTTCGCCGAGTGCTATCACTCACATTCATTCACCTACGCCAAAGGACACGTTCGGATAGGTCTCCACACAAATATCGAGTTCCTTCACTCTTGTCGGTGATTTCGCCGAGTTCTATCACTTACATTCATTTCCCTGCGCCATACGACACATTCGGACTGGTCTCCACATAAATATTTTTTCATCGAGTTCCTTCACTCTTGTCGTTGATTTCGCCAGGTGCTATCACTTATATTCTCTCAACAAAACACAGAACTCAAAATGTCTGTATCTAAATTTAAATTTAGACAGAAATGTCCTGTGTTTGGCATATATCCGTACAATCTCTCTGAGTCCCAGTTACCTACTTACCAGGGTGTTCTTTTGTGTTATCAGTTTGAAAGATTTGGTATAGGGCGACTCCGAGGCGACAACTATGAACCTAGGAGTAAAGAGGTTACAGAAATAGTTGCAAAAAAGGTTGAAAATACTTTCAAAAAGTCATCTATTCCGATAGTTTCACACACCAGATTTGTACAAATGCTCACCACATACCATAATAAAATTCTGACTCTTAAAAAAATGTTTTTAATTAAACCAAAAGGTTTGAGCTATAAAAGAGACGACTTTGTCTCTTCTGCCGGAAATTTATTTGACATCGCTGCTTGTAAATGCATTTATTTTTCTTCTTGCACTTGTCCAAAGGAAAGGAAATTTCCTATCAATGAACAACCATTTCTCTTGGACCAGAGAACCACAAGAATTGGTCGCATTGGAAGTGTTGATCTACCTGAAACAAAAAAGATTACAAAGAAAAATGAACGTAAAGAAAAGCTTTCAAAACGTCATTCAACATCAACACTTACCAGAAAAGTATCAGCTAGAACACGTGACCATTCAGATCAGCCAGACTCTCATAAGACGACAACAATGTAGGCGGGTCGCACATTTATTCTTCTAATAACGATGGTGATGATGAATTTTCTCTTCCATCCTCTAAAACAAAACAAAACCCACTATTATTACAACACACTGCTTTAGCTGCCCAAAGATTTGGAGTAAGTGATAGAGCAGCGGCCTTGATTGTTTCATCGGCTTTTCTGGATGCCAAAAAAGCAGGTTTGATAACAGAGGATCAGGCTAGCTTTGTCACTGACAAATGCAAGATTAGTCGGGCAAAAAAAAGTGTTGGTGTTAAGCTCGAGAACACCGAAAGTATTGACTCCGTATATGGGCTGTATTTTGACGGCCGCAAAGACAATACACTTACACAAGTCAGCGAAGGTGAAAAGTACTACCGCGACACTGTCAAAGAGGAACATATTTCTCTTATAGCGGAACCTGGTTGTCATTACTTTGGCCACGTCACTTCTCCTTCCGGGTCAG
This sequence comes from Bactrocera dorsalis, assembly GCF_023373825.1. Lineage (NCBI taxonomy): Eukaryota > Metazoa > Arthropoda > Insecta > Diptera > Tephritidae > Bactrocera > Bactrocera dorsalis. The sequence continues at coordinate 22,323,037 of NC_064305.1, read as the reverse complement.
CTGAGGATGAGACGCAAGCTATATGGCAACATTTACAAGACAATTCAGTTGATGTGGAACATCTAGAAGTTGTCGGTGCTGATGGCACCAACACGAACACAGGTTGGAAAGGTGGAATCATTCGGAAACTAGAAGAAAGAATAGGTAGGCCATTACAGTGGGTTGTTTGTCTTCTACATTTCAACGAACTTCCATTCCGTGCTCTTTTCGAACACATAGATGGTGTCTCAAAGAGTCGAAATACATTCTCTGGCGACATAGGTAAACTGCTCCCTTATTGTGAGAAGTTGCCTGTTGTCAAATTTGAAAGTTCTCCATCCTGCCAATTACCTTCTGAGGTTATTAATCCGACCCAACTTAGCACAGACCAAGCTTATCTCTATAAAATATCAGAAGCTGTTATTTCCGGTCAATGTTCCTCAGATTTAGCGTCGATGCATCCAGGTAACATGAAGAGCAGCTACCTCCACGCGGTGGGTTCTGGGTGACCAATACAGGTTAGCTGAGAGCTGCAACAATTTTGACCTTGCGCTGTGGCGCGCCGCCTTTTCGCTCGTATCTCGGGAACGGTTCGTCCTACGGCCATGACCATTTCGGTAGCAAATGACGTGACAAATAACTTTTGTTTTATACATTTTGCCATGAGATGCGTATTTCAGGTGCTAAGTAGACAATTTCACGATTTTAGGCGAATTTCCGAAATTTCAAGGCCGAGGTTCGGGTTGAAGATGCAATCCGATCTCAAAACAAAAAGTTGCATTGGAATCAGGAAGTACTAAGGCAACTTTTCCGCACTATTAGAACATACATAAGTATATGTATATCGTCACCTAAAATGCAAAATAACATATCATCAAAATATTCGAAATTGTGCTTCATTGATTACGATCCACTACTTCAAATTACATACATACATACATATGTATAAGTACAGGAGCAGACCCTGTCACCTGTTACTGTGGCTAAATTTTTTGTTATATTATATTGTTGTAAACTCTTCACGGGGAACAGTTAAGGGGTAATGAACAATGCAATTATTATGTATAAACGAAGACGGAAACGTTAAAGCTGGATTGGAATTTAAAAGGGAAGGACTTTTTATACGATTGAACAAAATTTTCATACTACTGAATTTGGTAAGAGTTAATACAAAAGAATTAATTTAAAAGTAATCTTTTGGAACGAAGTTCCTTATGGCAGGCTTGGAGAAGATACAGGTTTTGCTGCGGGACCTAACTGAAAAAAAGTGATAGTAAAACCTTAAGAAAAAATCCGTAAGAAAAAAAACCGTAAGAAAAAAACCGTAAGAATCGAGAAACCGAATAATTAGGCATGAAAATCTGTAACAAAATTGTGTATGCAAATTAGTTTAGGGTGAGAATTGTGCTTGCACTAAGTACGTTTATAAGGAGTTGAATTGTTGCATATTTTTTGGCGCAGGTTGGTTAATGGTTTGAGTTTTTGTTATAATGCTCAAAATTTAGTATTTAACTTCTATTTCAGCGAAGAATTATTGGAACGAAGTTCCTTATAGCAGACTTGGAGGAGATAGGGATTTTACTGCGGGACCTAACTGAAAAAAACGTGAGAGTAAAACCTTAAGAAAAAGTACGTAAGAAAAAAGTATTAATTGCATAGTTTTAGGCGGACTCTAACTAAGTGTTCGCTTTCCTGCACATTTCTTCACCATTCAAAAAGTTTACGTTGCGCTTTTGTGGATAAGCTTTAGAGCTTTGAATGTGTCATTGTGTTGCCATATTCTTTCAATTCGTTTTCCTTAAAAAGTATAATAAATTGAAAAATACATATTGGTACGAAGCTCCTTACGGCAGGCTTGGAGGAGATAGGGATATTGCTGCGGGACCTAACTGAAAAAAAGTGATAGTAAAACCGTAAGAAAAAGACCGTAAGCTCTTCGAGCTCAAAAAGCTTTTTATAAGTATCTATGTTTGAGACCCAGGATCTTGGACAAAGACTCTACAAAGCGTTTTGTTTCCGGTATAAAAATAAATTAATGAAATGATGACGCTCCCTTCTTGTATCTCATCTTTACCGACTTCCAAGAGGCGTTCAATACACTTCATAATCTGGAATGCATTCGATAATAGAGTGGTCCCCTTAAAATTAATTGATTTCATAAGACGGTCATTAATTGAATAAAACCACCTATACGATGGTAGAGAGTTTTCTTTATTGACTTGTCTAGGTCCAGAACTAATCATATCACAAAATTTAAGTTTTTATTATTAAAAAAAAACACCGAAAAGTTATAAATGTGGTAGTTTCAGATTGTTGGGAGGATTAAAATCATTTGTATGGGCACGTCCCAATCTTTCGAGACTCCACATTATCAGCTGGTACTTTTTATACTCTTGCAACCAGTTACTACAGAGTATTATAGTTTTGTTCACCTAACGGTTGTACGTATCACCTAAAACTAAGCGAGATAGATATAGGGTTATATATAAGTATGTATGTAAATAAATGATCTGGACGAAGTGAAAAGCTGAATTTCGGTTAACTGTCTGTCTGTCCGAACACAAATCGCCACTAACCGAAAATATACTTACATATACATATGTAAAGTTCTATAACTAAGCGCTCAATTAAGATATTAAGTTGTAAGCACAAGGAATGGCAGTAGCTAAGGGCACAACCTTTTGAAAAAGTGGGCGTGGCCCCGCCGTCTAATAATGTACATAGTATGTAGCTCTTAAACTACTTAAGCTACAACAACAAAATTTGCTGAGTATAAATCTTATAAGAACTTCTACCGACTTAAAGTGAATGAAATCGGCGGATAATCCCGCTCATTTCTACTAAAAGCACGATAAATTAATAACTAAATACGCCAGAGACCACCAGGATGATATGAGAAAGCTTTATGGGAGCCGGTTAGAAAATTAGACGATGAATGTGGCACCGCCAACTTTTTGTTGTAACCCCATACATATCTCGGGACCCGACTGACCGATTTCGAAAAAATTTAGTACGTGGCATTCTTCATACATGAATCGGACAACAACCATGAAAACTGATCAAGCCCCCAGGAAACCGTACATTTAGACCCCGGTACCTATTTTCAGAAAACACTTCTCCAGCCTGCTGAATGGCAGTGAACGCACAACACCAGGAGAAGGCGAACCCGATACCCCAATCGATGACGATGGAGCAGACGTTCCATTGCCCGACCATGAAGAAGTTCGAATAGCAGTTGCCCGCCTGAAAAACAACAAAGCGGCAGGGGCCGATGGATTGCCGGCCGAGCTATTCAAACACGGCGGCGAAGAGCTGATAAGGTGCATGCATCAGCGTCTTTGCAAAATATGATCGGACGAAAGTATGCCCAACGATTGGAATTTAAGTGTGCTATGCCCAAACCATAAAATAGGAAACCCCACTATCTGCGCCAATCACCGTGGGATAAGCCTTCTCAACATCGCAGATAAGATTCTATAGAGCGTATTGTGTGAAAAATTAAAGCCCACCGTCAACAAACTGACTGGACCTTATCGGTGTGGCTTTAGGTTTGGAAAATCAACAATCGGCCAGATATTCACTATGCGCCAATTCTGTGAAAAGACCCGTGAGAGGATGATCGACACACACCACCTCTTCGTCGATTTTAAAGCTGCCTTCCACAGCACGAAAAGGAGCTGCCTTTATGCCGTGATGTCTGAATTTTGTATACCCACAAAACTAATACGGCTGTGTTAACTGACGTTGAGCAGCACCAAAAGTTCCGTCAGGATCGGGAAGGACCTCTCCGAGTCGTTCGATACCAAACAAGGTTTCAGACAAGGCGAGTCCCTATCGTACCACTTCTTCAATCTGCTGCTGGAGAAAATTATTCGAGCTGCAGAACTTAGTCGAGCAGGTACAATCTTTTATAAGAGCGTACAGCTGCTGGCGTATGCTGATGATATTGAAAACATCGGCCACAACACCCGCGCTGTTAGTTCTGCTTTCTCCAGACTGAGCAAAGAAGCAACGCAAATGGGTCTGGCAGTGAACGAGGGCAAGACGAAATATCTCCTGTCATCAAACAAACAGTCGTCGCACTCGCGACTTGGCTCTCACGTCACTGTTGACAGTCATAACTTTGAAGTTGTAGATAATTTCATCTATTTAGGAACCAGCATTAACAAAACCAACAATGTTAGCCTGGAAATCCAACGCAGGATTACTCTTGCCAACAGGTCGTAAAGTCCTCTCTCGACGAACAAAACCCAAACACTATAAGTCGCTCATAATTTCCGTCCCGCTATATGGTGCAGAGGCTTGGACGATGACAACAACCGATGAGTCGACGTTGAAAGTTTTCCAGAGAAAAGTTCTGCGAAAGATTTATGGTCCTTTGCGCGTTGGCCACGGCGAATATCGCATTCGATGGAACGATGAGCTGAGCATTGACATAGTTTAGCAAATTAAAAGACAGCGGCTACGCTAGCTAGGTCATGTTGTCCGGATGGATGAAAACACTCCAGCTCTGAAAGTATTCGAAGCAGTACCCGCCGCGGGAAACAGAGGAAGAGGAAGACCTCAACTCCGTTGGAAGGACCAAGTGGAGAAGGAGCTGGCTTCGCTTGGAATATCCAATTGGCGCCACGTAGCAAGGAGAAGAAACGACTGGCGCGCTGTTGTTGACTCGGCTATAATCGCGTAAGCGGTGTCTACGCCAGTAAAGAAGAAGAATAACCACAAATGGACATTGTTTGACCTTGCGATATATTTATCGTCATTGCAAAAGCTAAACGAACTGGAAATTGTAGTTCCTGAAGCGTGTCGTAGAATCCGATGGTATCATTCATTTGGAAAACTTGCACTTTCATTTTCATTAAGAACAGTAGATATTGGTAGGTAGGATATAGCAGTGATATCATTTACATTATGCGATTTACAGTCTCGAAAATAAACTTCATACACAATTGCATACGATTTAAATTCTGATAGAACATACAATTTATTTGTATACTCCAAACATCGAAACATTTAATTAAATGATTCAATCTACCTTGATGGGGTTTTTCCCGTTTTGTATATCTTCGATTTTCAACCAACTTCTTACCATAGTTTCCGAAATAGCAAGGGTTGATTAAAACATTTTGAATATGAACGTCGGGAATTTTCCACATAAATCTGCTTTTTAGCATGAACTTCATTACTGCCAGTTACATATACATATAAACCATACATTCGATTTTTTATAATTTCTTCTCTTTTGTTAATTTTTTTACAACCTTGCAAATTTTCATTTTTATTTTTAACGTCTTAAATTATGGAACACATCTTATTATTTCACATCACTTTTCTTTTTTTTATACCCGTGTTATAACTTTCAGTATAAAAACCAATTAAATTATATCACCAAGGCACATTGAACATAACCAATTATTTAATTTGCTGCCCAAATTTGCACACAAAAGTATTAATCACTTTAAAAATTGTTTAAAAATGCATACGGGTTAAAATTTACAATCATTTAATATTATTTAATGTGTTCCCAATTATTTAATGCAATTAAATTCTTATAAAAGCGGCAATAAAAATAAACATAAACAATAAATCATAGATAACTCCGTTATAAAAAAAAAACAAATACTCTGTTATTTTTACCTGAGTGATGATACGTTATTTTACGTTTTTTAGAAGGACACTTGGGGTCTCGAACTGGCGCCAAATTTCTAAAAGAAGAAACGATTCGCGTGTTGTATCGACGCCATTAAAGAAGAAGAACTTATCGTTGAATATTTATGATAGCTATGGAATAACTTCTTCTTCTTTACTGGCGTATACACCGCTTACGCGATTATAACCGAGTTAACAACAGCGCGCCAGTCGTTTCTTCTTTTCGCAAGCTGCCGCCAATTGGATATTCCAAGCGAAGCCAGGTCCTTCTCCACTTGGTCTTTCCAACGGAGTGAAGGGCTTCCTCTTCCTCTGCTTCCCCCGGCGGGTACTGCGTCGAATACTTCCAGAGCTGGAGTGTTTCCGTCCATTCGGACAACATGGCCTAGCCAGCATAGCCGCTGAATTCGCTGAAGTACATACATATGTCCTTTTTCTCTCAAAAACTCGCAAAGTCGACTTATCAGTTGCTGACATCGTCCAGGCCTCTGCACCATACAGCAGGACGAGAATTATGAGCGACTTATAGAGTTTGATTTTTGTTCGTAGAGAGAGGACTTTGCTTCTTAACTGATGAATTGCTTCCCTTTTGCTGACGACCGTGGCAAACGAAGTAAGGGCTACGAATTGAGGGCATGCACCTGGAATGTCCGGTCCCTTAATTGGGAAGGTGCCGCTGTCCAAAATAAAGACTGACATGAAATAACTAGCTAATTTAAATATCAAGTTTTTAAGTATTGAACAGGTTTAATAAATAAAAGTTTATCAATCCGGCAGTTTTTGCCCTATTATTATTATTTTACATTTGTATGTATGTATGTACTATGTATATTTTATATATTTCTTTCTGTTAATAAGCGTAAATGTTGACCCAAATGTTTAGGTGTAATGTATAACGCAACAATACTATTAATATTATTAATATAATTCTCAAGTTAATTGAGAGATATGAAACTCTCTTATTGGCTCTCATTATTCTCTCAAACACGTTCCCTGATTGTGCGGTAGCGATGGAGATCAGGGAATTTCGAACAGCTGATATCAAAAAGGGTGGGATCCCAGAAATCCGCTGTATCTGACAAAATCCGCAGGAAATAAAATTTTATTGAAGGATGTGTATACATACTTTGGTAAAATCAATTTTTATGTGAATAAATAAATTGATTTTAACATTTATGTATGTATATATGACGCAATTTTAAAGTGTTTAATTTAGTATTTTGCATAATTTAGCGAAAAAATAGGTTACATTAAAAGTTTAAAATTACGAATATTTGTAAATTGTATGCGTTTTGTTTAAATTTTGTTTAAACAAAATGCAAAAATCCTTTTACCAAAATATCCAAGGGCACGAGTGCACCCATTGCAGCATCTAGTGATATATGTATGTATAAACAGCTGATTTGGTCAATTTATTGAGAATGACTATTGCGAATTGGTGCACTTTGCATTCATTTTTAACAAAAAGCTGTAACAAATCTTTATAATTTAAATAGAATAGATTATAAAATCTATTTAAAACTTACCTTTCTCTATACCATAAATTATCTTGAAAATTGTAAAAATAAAGTGAGTTTTAAGTCTCGTCCGATATAATGCACTTTTATAACAAAGACTCTCAAAATCTAATTTGCTCTGGACCGCAACTTTCAGATGATCATATTATGCCTAATAATTTTCAAAAAATGAGTGTGAAACTTGCTAGTCAAGTTTCCAGTAGCACAACCGCTTCCGAAATGTTATCCATTTAGGAAGGGGCCCGTCACCCCGGGCCCAACGTCTTGGGGCGGCAAAACGATCTTCGCTGTTTTTTATTAATCAAAAAAATACTTCAACAATTTTTTTTACAATGTTAATCATTGTCTGAATCAGTAACGACTTTCATGCTTAAGGTAGTACGAGCGTGGATTCGTTTTTTGAATGATTTTTCCCATTTTCAAGAAACATTTGTAACGAGCCTCGTGTACAGACAAAAAATTCCGTAGTTTCATTAACCGAACATATTTTGAGAAACCGACATATACATATGTCACAGTTGAAGCATAGGGCAAACTGTGCGGGCGATACATTGCGACGTAGGAGTGAAAAAAAACATTATCTTTATTTTTACTCTGTCGTCGCGACGTGTCACTCTCAGAGTTATCCTATGTTTTGAATGTAACAAATACTTTTATTTCTCCAAATTTTCAAAACTAGTATTTAAAAACTCCAAATTGGGCAAAAATTCCTGCAAATTGTGTCAAAAGTGTACAAGATATAGGGCGAAAATGGGTTTTTTTATGGCTTTTCATAAGATGTCTTGTAAATTTACTATCAATTTCCTCAAACATCGTATTGTCAGAATTTTGGAACTTCAGAATTTGCGTGGTTTCTAGTTTCTAAATTTTATATATGTACATACATACTTAATATCGAAGATATTTTGTAAAAATGCACTTTTGTTCGAACCACCTCATGAAACTTGTAGGTAGGTAGATAAAAGGGGGGCGGCCGAACATCCTTGGCCCCGGGCGGCCGAAGTTGTAGCTACGCCACTGGTTCCGGTCATTCGCAGCGAACGAAAGAACACACCTTTTGCTCACAACCCTTATACTATGTTCACATATAAGCAGATTAGCTAGGTTAAGCTTAGTACGCAGCTCTCAAGAAACGTAAAAACTTCGTATAAAAAAACACCTAAGAAACGGTCCGGAAACGTTCTTGCGATAAAGTTAGTTGTGCTAGTACGCAGCTCTCAAGAAATCTAGTACTAATTTTTAATACTTTTTTTCAATAAAATGTGAATATGGCAAACCTGGTTTTGCGAAGAAACATCAAATCAACAATTGTTTCTTGAGGGAAATTCGAAGTAATCGTCAAATTCATCCTAAATTAGTTGAAATCATTATTATAAAGTATATTCCATTTTGAAATGTTGTATAAAAAACCAACCAATCATCAACAACATTCCTTAAATCTCAATGAAAATATTTGTGTTACCATACACATACATACATACATGCATACGCACAAAGTTTGTTTACTTTGTTTATTCTCTCTTGCTCTTCTAATGTGGATCATTCACAATGCGTAACCAGCTGTCAACATTACTTGAGAAATAATGTATTTTTGTTCTTGAGCAATACTTGAGCTGCGTACCAACCTTTAACTAGGTTATCTTGTAACCTACCCATAAAATGCGAGGTTAGCCATATAATTTGTATGAAAAGATAACCTCGGTCTGCTCTATAACCTACGCGGTTATTTTATAACCTACTAAAATATGCATTGTTGCATTGGAAAGCAGTCGAAATATACTCGAAATTGCGACACTTCAGTATCTATTGTGAATATTTTTGCTTAAATTTGACAGCAACTGACAAAAAATTCGCAGGAATTTAAAAGATGGAGCAATTAAATCGGTAAGCATAAATTTTAATTTATATATTTTTATTTTATATGCGTACAAATATACTTATATAAAATAATTTTATTCAATTGTAATTAGGAAAAGGAAAAACCGTGTTAAATGGACAATAGATGCAGAGAAATTGCTGCTATTGCACTGGGCAGATAGCATAGACGAATTACGAAGCGCGAAAAAAAATTTTCATATCTTTGCGCGTTTGGAAAAGGAATTTTCAAAAAGGCAGATGAACTACAGTGCAGCTGAAATAAAGGAAAAAGTCCATAATTTTACCAATCGATACAAGTAAGTACATTTAAAATTATAAAAGTATATTTTGCTGCATACTCACAGCATTATAATACATACATATGTATTTTATTTTATAGATTAGAAAAGAATGCGGTGGGTATGACTAGTGGTTCGCCTTCCTCTTGGATCCACTACAAGGAGGTGGAAGAAATACTCAGTGGTAATAAGGCAGTAAATTTCAAAGAACTCATGCAAGAGAGTATAGGTAATATAAAAATGAAATTTTTGTTTGCTCTTTTATTTATTATTTTATTTTAATTCAAGATGTGGAACCAGATGACAACAATGGTTGCTCTGCTATCTACCCTTCGACGAGCAGCCAATCCCAATCCATTTCAAGCGATGAGCTTTCAGGACTTTCGACGACTCCGGAGTCTGCAAAAAGAAGGAAATTAACCCATGAGCGTTTAATAGAGAATTTGGAAAAAACTTCAGATATGTTTGAGAAAGAAATGGAGTCCATGAGAGGGGTGCAAGAAAGAATAGTGGAACTAACCGAAAAAGCAGTTCTTTCGGAAGAGAAAAGGAATAATATTTTAAAAGAAATGAGTGAAAATACGAAAAGTTTTTATAAAGACCTGATTAATTTGTTAAATGAAAAATAAAAATAATAAAAATAACAAACTTACAAAATGAATTCGCAATCGCTCTTCAAATTGTTTCAGGTTCTGCTTCAAAATCTGCTGCAGCATCTGTGTGCTCGGGCTGTTCCAGGCGTACACTACTTTCGTAAGTGGTTTGTTCTTCTATCCATTTGTGGTTGATGACATCATTATGACAATTTAAAAAGTTATGCAATGTACAGGCTGCTTTTATTATAAGAGGAACATTTTTGATGTGGTTGTCGACTCCTTTCCCTATTCTCCTAAAACGAGCCTTTAGGTGTCCAAATGCATTTTCCACCACTCTTCGGCATTTGGACAATTGGTAATTAAACATTTTTTCATGCTCTGGAGGATGTACTTGGAATGGATAGGGCTTCATTAGATTGTTGGCAAATCGGAAAGCCGAATCACCCATAACGCCTACAGGAACATTCACGCCATTAATTGTTTTGCTTTTTGCAGTGAAGATTGGGTCCTTCAATGCAGTATTTAGTTTGCTACATTGAAAAATTTTTGAGTCATTGCATCGACCTGGGCAGCCAACATTAATGTAGAGGAAGCGATATCTGGATAAAAAAGAAATTAATGAAAATATCAAGTGAAAATTCATTATACCTCTAACCTATAATCCACAAGGGCAAATAAAACTGTAGAGTACCACTCCTTATAATTGTAATAGTCAGTGCAATCCTTCCCAGGTGGCCGAACTTTAATGTGGCAACCGTCTATGGCACCAAGACATTGCGGAAAGCCAAGCTTCTCAAACCCATGAACACACTCATCCACTTTTTCACTGTTCGTTAATTGTTCTGTCAAATAAATGGGACGCAATGATTGCCACACTTCTTGGCAAAAAGCAAGAAATATTTCGCTGACGATTGCCTTCGAAACACCGAATAGTCGTGCAACAGTTTCATACTCCGCCGAAGATTTTAATGTGTAGACGGCAACAGCTACCCTTTTCTGCAATGGGATGCACTTCCTATAGCATGAATCCTGTTTAGTAATACCTTTGACATATTCACACAATATTTCAAAGGTTGCCCTGCTCATGCGAAAGGTTTCCTTAAAAACGCGGTCGTTCATTGATGGAACATCCTTTTCCCAGAAGTTCTCATGTCGCTTCTAAAGTATATGTATTTAAATGTGTTTATAATTTATTGTGCTTTTTTTACTTACGTATGCCCAAATACTTCTTGGGTTTATTTCCTTACAAAGAGGTATTGTTGTCAACATTAATATTTTATAATAAATTGACATTACTCGAGCTCTTCGTATCCGTAATTCCTGCTCACTTTGTTGGATTGCAATTTTATATTCTCGGCTACAGGAATTTAATGCAGCTAGATATTTATTGCTTTCTTCTTGGTTTGTAGCAAACAAAAGTAAACATTTTTTCAATTTTGAATCCATCACTCATTTATTAACTTATTTTTTACAAGAAGAAAATATGTAAACAAAAAAAAACACATATGGATACAGCTGTCAATTTCTCTCATTTAACTGGGTTATCTTTGCTATATGTGAACGCAACAAGGTTAGCTTCGAGATTAATTTTTGTTAACCATAACCTGCTTATATGTGAACGTGCTATTACCCTACTTAGGAGATGAGATTTCAGTTGAATACCTTTTTACGCAGAAAAGGCAAATTGACTAAGCCGCCTTAAGGATTTTTGTATTACTTGAAAGAAATATAAAGGTTTTTTGTTATGGATCTTGAATTCACTTGTCACAGGATAGGCATAGAACAGTTATTATTATTATTCGATAATATGAATGACGTCAGCCCACATATGTATGTATGTATATACATATTGTTGCGAATTTACTTCTTACTAGTTTACTTTGCTAGGTTCGTATCTCTGGATTGACGAATAAAACCAAACACTGTTTAATTCAATTCAACAACTCTTTATTTTACAACTCGTCTACACTATAACAGTTTACTCTTAGCACTGATTGATTACGTTGGCGCTGCCACGGCTTATATAGCCACGCACTTCTCGCTGATGCCGACGTGTCCTTCTAGAATATTGCGTTTGGAAATTACCAGAACATAATGCTATACGGCGCCAAATGCAGCTATTGATTAGACAAGCAGACAGCCGCGGCGTCAGATGTCTACAACAAGACAAATGCTATTCCATATACCTACAGCTATTGTTCATAATAAGGGATGCATATAGCAATACAAATACAACTTAATACTACTTTTGTAACACTGCCCTCCACTAAAGCCTAATCGTCCCGATTAGGCACAAATCCTCTTGAACCAAATGGGGCGAGCCTCTCCAAAGGTACTACTTTCATTTTACATCGTGCTTTTCCATTTCTTTGTATGCGGTATACCACGTCATTAAGTCGTTTCATCACCAAATAGGGTCCTTCCCAGGCTGTCTGCAGTTTCGGGGACAAGCCTTTCTTTCGAAGTGGATTGTACAACAGAACCAGATCACCTTCTTCAAAACCTTTTGAATTTGCCGCTTGATCGAACCGGTCCTTCATCTTATTGCTCATCAGATGCGTATGCTGTCTTACCATTAGATTCAATTCATTCATTTCTTCCTTTAAGGCAGAAAAATAATCTCCATCATTTCTTACAGCTGTAGGATTCGTTCCAAACTTAAGATCAGCAGGGAGTCGCAGATCAGATCCGAAAATAATCTTTGCTGGCGTGTAACCAGTTGTCTCGTGCTTTGCTGAACGACACGCCAGCAGGAATATCTGGATGCACTTGTCCCAATTCCGTTGATCTTTATCAACGATTTTCCGCAGATGTTCTTCGAGCGTTCGGTTGAATCTCTCTACCATCCCATCTGAATGTGGGTGTAACGCTGTTGTCCGTGTCTTGTGGATGCCCAATAATGTACAGACTTCTTGGAAAATGGAAGATTTGAAATTCCTGCCTTGATCTGAGTGTAATTTGACGGGCACTCCGAACCTTGTTATCCAATTTTCTACAAACGCTTCGACTACTTTCCTCGCTTCTTGGTTTGGTAAGGCATATACTTCTGGCCATTTACTGAAATAGTCCATGACAACCAGTAGATATTTGTTTCCGGCCGTACTTGTTGGGAACGGACCTGCAACATCCATTGCGACTCGTTCAAATGGTGATCCCACGTTGTACTGTTGTAGCCTACCGCAACTTTTGGCTTTAGGACCTCTACGCAATTACTTATCCATTTTGCTATGGAATCTCGACAACCGATCCAGTAGAACCGTTGTTTAATCTTCTCTATAGTTTTTGTAATTCCAAGGTGCCCTCCACTAGGTCCATTGTGATATTCTTTCAATACTTTCGGGATTATGGACTTCGGTACTATGATCAGCAGACGAGACTGTTTGCCATCTTCGCTTTCCCAGGTACGATGAAGGTATCCATTAACGAGATTTATGCTGTTCCATTGGGCCCAATATGCTTTTGCAGTTGGACTCTCGCTACTTATTTGTTCCTTTGGTGGTCGTACCCCATTTTCTTTGGCCATTACCAGCTTTGCAAGATCAGGGTCCTCTAGCTGATTGATTCTGATGCGGTGAGGAGTCCAATCATCTTCAGGTTCTATATTCAGTAATCGCACGTCGATTATACCTTCTTTTCCTTCTGATTTGGAGCAATGTTTACATTCCAGTGGACAAGGGCGACGTGATAATGCATCCGCATTTTTGTGGTGAATCTCCTTTCGATGTTCCGTTTCGAAGTCGTAATTCTGTAATCTTTCGATCCATCGTGCAATTTGGCCTTCCGGATTCTTAAACTGTAATAACCATTTTAATGCTGCATGATCAGTCCTCAGCAAGAATCGTTGTCCATACAAATACTTGTGGAAATGTTTTACACATTCCACCACAGCTAGTAGTTCTTTTCGCGTCACACAGTAGTTTTTCTCTGGTTTCCCGAGCACTCTGCTGTAATACCCAATTACTCTTTGTTGTCCGTCGATGAGCTGAGACAGGACACCTCCAATTCCATAAGCGCTCGCATCTGTATCCAGGATGAATTTCTTTCCAGGTATTGGATAAGCTAACATCGGCGCCGTACAAAGTAGTTCTTTAAGCTGCTCAAACGCTTTTTCTTGTTCCAACTGCCATACAAACGGGCGATTCTTCTTTGTTAGATCATGTAAACTTCTAGCCACGTTCGCAAATCCAGGTACAAAACGGCGATAATATGTGCATAAGCCAAGGAAGCTGCGGAGTTCATGTATGTTGGTAGGTCGAGGCCAATCTTTGACTGCTTTTACTTTTCCTTCGTCGGTGTGAATCCCCTTAGTTGACACTTTATGTCCGAGATATGTGACCTGCTTCTTCCATAATGAACACTTTTTGGGATTCCAGCGTAATCCGGCTGATGCTATTCGCTGAAAGACTTCCTCTAGATTTTTCAGATGATCATCAAAACTTTTTCCCATGATGATAATGTCATCAAGTTACACCAAACATGTCCTTCAGTTGAGTCCTTTTAACACATGTTCCATCAGTCGCTCGAACGTTGCAGGCGCATTACATAACCCAAATGGCATCACAGAGAATTCCCATAACCCGTCGCCCATACTGAAAGCGGTCTTTTCACGGTCACGTTCATCAATCTCGACTTGCCAATATCCACTTTGTAGATCTAATGTAGAAAACCATTTCGCTCCACACAAGGTGTCTAATGTATCGTCGATTCTCGGTAGAGGATAACTGTCTTTCTTTGTGACATCATTCAACTTCCTATAATCTACGCAGAAACGGGTGCTACCATCTTTCTTTTTAACTAAGACGATAGGTGAGCTCCATGGACTTATTGAAGGTTCGATTACACCGTTTTTGTGCATGTCTTCAATAATTTTGTTAGCATCCTCACGTTTTGCTAGTGGAACCCTACGCGGAGCTTGTCGGATTGGTTTAGCGTCTCCGGTATTTATGCGATGTTTGACAATGCCGGTTCTTCCTGTGTTGTTTCCTTCGTTTGCAAATATGTATGCGTATTTTTCTAATAGTTTTTCTGCTTTTAATTTTTCATTTCCATTCACCTCGTTCAGCAAATTGTTTAGGAGTGTAGGACTTATCTGCTGTGGCTCAATAGTAGGTTTCTGTTGTGACCGTTCGCATCGTGCTATTGCACTTATATTCTGGCACTGTCCAATTACTGCTCCTTTCTTCAGCCTTATAGGCGTGTTGAATTCATTCACTACTCTGACCGGAATGGTGGCGTCTTCTCTAGTTTTCACAAGCGTTCTTCCTACCAATATGGGTGTATCTATTTTTGTTGGTTCCACAATCCACAATTCTTCAGTCCCACCTCCTCCATTCACTTTAGCCCATACAATCGCCTCAGATTTTGGTGGAATACTCTGATTATCATGAACAATCACCCTCTTACTTTCAACGTTGGTCAGTTATCCGGTGTTTATAGGCAGCTCCATGTTCTGGCAAAACAGCATTTGCTTGTTTAAATCCAAAGTAACCCCGTGATCAATCATGAAATCTACTCCCATTATAATTTCGTCCGTGATTTCTGCTACGATGAAGGTGTGATTAACTTTCAGGGTACCAATCATCACTTCGCAAAACACTTTTCCCACGACAGCTGCTTCCTCCCCGGTGGCCTTTCGAAGCTTGCAACCGACTAATGGTTCAACCGTTCCTCTTACCACATCCGGTCGGATAATTGAATGTGTGGCACCAGTATCCAAAGTAAGCGTTGAACGTCGTCCATTTACGATGCCGTTGATAGTAATATTGTTGTCATGGCGACCTATTTGTGATATCGAGATGGCGGGGCAAATAGTTGTGGGAACCAGCTCACGCCCCTTTGAACTGTTCCGTTTTAGTTTAACGACTTGTGAGATGTGGATGCTCCGTCCTCGTTATCTGTTGGTTGTTTCCGTTTTGATGGGTTTACTTTTATATTGCAATTTCGGGCAAAGTGACCCGCTTTTCCACAGTTGAAACATCTTCCTGTTGTATTTACTCGCGGTGCAGCAATTGTCTTCAGAGTCTTCAATATTTCTTCCATCAGCGCCGGTTGTTCCATTTCAACTCTTTGTACTTTGTGTGCTGGTTTACTTAGTAGGGAAGCTGTTTCCTGTGTGAGGGCGTGCGAAACCGTTTCAGCAAACGTTCTTTTTGGCAATGCATATGTGGCGCGTTTGGTGTCCACATCACGAATTCCATTTATGAAACATTGAATTTTTACCCTCTCAATGTAATCCACAGGTGCATCTGCATTTGCCAAATGAGCCAGTCGTTCTATTTCAGTTGCGAACTCTTGCAATGTTCATTTTCTGACCCCTATTTTGCAGTTCGATCTGGTATATTTGTTTCCGGTGCTCACTACCATATCGTCTTTCTATCGCACTCATCAATGCCTCATAGTTGTCCCGTTCACAGTCTGGAATAGTCTGAAGGATTTCTGCCGCAGGTCCTTTCAATGATACAAACAAGGACGCCACTTTGTCCGCTGCATTCCAGTTATTGGCCATTGCTGTCTTTTCAAACTGAAGTTTGAAAATTTGAAATGGAATACTTCCATCGAATGTGGGTGCCATCAATCTTGGATTATTTGTTGATGGTGCAGGGCCATGCAGTTGCAGTTCTCGCATACGATTACTCAATTGAAGAACTTCTGATTTTAAATTTTCTTCTTCATTTTTTAACGTGCTTAATTCCTCTTCAAATTTTGAAAATTTCTCTTGCACTTGTTTTTGAACTTGTGCAGTATTTTCTGTTGTACCAAACGCTTTTCTAACTGCGTATTATTTTCAGTCATTTGTTGTGTAAGGCAAAATTTTAACTGCGATGTATTTTCAGCTATTTGCTGTGCCAGACGATTTTCTGTTATTTGTGATGTATTTTCAGCTATTTGCTGTGCCAGACGATTTTCTGTTTGCACTGCATTTTCTGCCATTTGCTTAATAGCCACTAACAGCATGTTCATGTCTACACTTGATGATGTTCGTTGTTCTTCTACTTTCTCTTCTACCTTTGTAGAAGTTTTTGGGCCATCAAATTCGAATTCGTCCACATTAATTCCATCCGCTTCCATTGCTTCACGTAATCGTGCCTGCAGATCCGCCTTTTGTCAGCTTATCGGCAAATTACGCTCCTCCAGTTTCTTTTTTAATTGCTGAATTCTCAATTCCCCGAATTTAACCATCTTAAATTTGGATTATTTGACCATCCCACTTCTGACACCAATTGTTGCGAATTTACTTCTTACTAGTTTACTTTGCTAGGTTCGTATCTCTGGATTGACGAATAAAACCAAACACTGTTTAATTCAATTCAACAACTCTTTATTTTACTCGTCTACACTATAACAGTTTACTCTTAGCACCGACTGATTACGTTGGCGCTGCCACGGCTTATATAGCCACGCACTTCTCGCTGATGCCGACGTGTCCTTCTAGAATATTGCGTTTGGAAATTACCAGAACATAATGCTATACGGCGCCAAATGCAGCTATTGATTAGACAAGCAGACAGCCGCGGCGTCAGATGTCTACAACAAGACAAATGCTATTCCATATACCTACAGCTATTGTTCATAATAAGGGATGCATATAGCAATACAAATACAACTTAATACTACTTTTGTAGCAATATGTATATTTTAAAGCAGTGTCGGCCAATGCAATAGTATGTAGCTTTCACTTGTGTGCGTAAAGCGTTGCTGCAAACTGTGTTGGCAGAAAAGTACACTGAATAAATAATGAGTGTTTGAATTATATATCAAACTATAACTATATATCAAATAATGTCTACATAATGAATAACGTGTAAGATGTGCAATCACTTTATTACAAATGAGGCAATGGGCTTCTCCCTCCATATTTTCAACAAAAAAAAAATTTGTCTCCCATTCAATTTTAAACATTTTTTTATAAACTACGCAAGGGGGTATTTTCTGGCAGTGTAAAAAATTAAACTTGCGCATACGCGCTAGCTCACAGAATTCTGAAACGCAACTGAAATAATTAGCTTCGCTATACGCTGCTGCCGAACCAAGCTGTTCGTAGATATACGAGCAGTTTACTGGCTCTTTCGTTTTTTCTGAAGCTGGCAGAAGAGTATACGTGTGAGTATACGTGTTTGACGTCGCAGCAACTAGCCTATGCCCCGGGCATAGGAAAAATGCATTTTGGCCGACACTGATTTAATGTATATTCATACATATGTATGTATTATATGTATTTTAATAATGGATTGAATAGTGTAGCAGCTCTGTTTCGTAATTTTTATGATTTCTCGAAGAGATTTGCCATCTTTATTTAAATTTATGCCTAAATTTCTTATTTCATTTGTTAATTCACTTGATTTCCGTCCCATTTTTTAAACTTTTCACTTTTTGCACACAAAATAAAGTACAATTACGTTTTATATTTGATAAAACTTTAAGCACTCGGAGAAGTACTTCTAATGTATAATATATTAACACAAAATTAAGTGAATCTTCCATTTAAAACCGAAAACATATTTCGTCAAAGTGAATTTTAAATGCAGCTCTCTCAATATTCACGCCTTCATGAAATGTGAGGATATCACTGTTTGCAACCATGAGCATTACGCTCGAGCAGCTAGGGATTTCCAAGGATTTCTTATAAGCAATTGAAAAAAATATATAAAGCTTAAAAGGAAAGTTTTCCTATTGACAAAGAAGTGTCAGTGTTTTGGAGAAAAAACTCCTGCGATGAAAAGGAGAACGCAATGGGAAGAGACAAAGAGATGTCCAACTCATCTCTTATTCGAAGTGATAGAACAATTGCTAAACGTCAAAACCTCCTGAACTCGATCAGCTGTTCCAATTCAGGAGATTTTGACGTTTAGCAATAGGCAAAAAGGGACGACCAGATTAGTTCGAAGAATAGCCATTATAAAATAATACGAAACTCTCGCATTGGTTCTCACTTTTCTTTCAAACGCGTTCTCTGATTATCTGACAGCGATGGAGATCAGGCAATTTCGATCAGCTGATTTCAGAAAAAGCGGGATGCTATAAATAAACCGCTATAATTAACTGACAAAATCAGTGTGAAACGAAATTTCATTGAAGTGTGTGTATATTTGGAAAAGTGAATTTTTATGAGTTATGTGCATTAAAGATTTTAATATTATATTTATACACTTGCCCGCATAACTCTGCGTACAGCGCTAAAAAATTCGAAAAACTAACTTTAAACGCGAATTTTTTAGGAAATCTGACACGTATCTAATCAAGCTTGATTTCAATTCATTATTTGTTTGATTTCAGTAAGTAAATAACAATATAAATTTTATTTTATTCAGATAATTATAGTTTAAATTCATTTTATTTGAAAACAATATGAAAAAAGCAACTGCAAAAGTTTGCGTACAGAAAGGTATTATTAAAGAAATTAATGTCCTACGGCTCTCTAATATCTAGTGGGATATCCTTTTCTCTTTAGTACTTCAATAAGACGCCTGGGCATTGAATCCACAAGTTTCGCTGTATCTTCTGGCGCAATTGATGCGGCGTTCGCAACTGGTTTTTTACATTGTACAAAAGCCAGAGCTTGACATTTTGCGCAGTATGTTTGGGGTCGTTTTCTTGTTGGAACCGAAAATCTTGTTCCATCCCCAGTTGCCGAACACTTTGCAGAAGATTATCTTTCAAAATTTGTATATATAATCTCTGGTCCATTATAGAGTCAATAAATGTTAGATTTCCAACACCGTTGGCTGCCATACAGCCCCAAGCCAAAACACCGCTTCCACCATGTTTTACACTTGGTACCATATTCTCTTTTTTGTACGCTTTTCCCGTCTTTCTCCATACCAGTTTCTTACCTTTTATCCCAAAGATGAAACACTTGCTCTCATCCGTAAAAATAATTCTATTTCAAAATTCTGGGGGTTTTGAAACGTATTCATTTGCAAAATCCATGCGCTTCTGCCTATTTATCTCCGAAAGAAAAAAGCTAAACTAACCGTAGTCGCAAATTGCTATTCTTGTGCTGCTGTACGCAGAGTTTTGCGTGCATGAATTTTCATAATGTCGACGAATAATTTCCGTTAAAATGGAGATGTATGTATTATGGTTCTAAAAAGGTATTTTTATGCAATATACATACATATGTATACATATATTTTTTATATAAAACATATTCAAAAGATTCTGAATACGTATCATATTTCGTGAGAAATTCGCGTTTAAAGTTAAGTTTTCGAATTTTTTAGCGCAGTACGCAGAGTTATGCGGGCAAGTGTATATGCATTTTCAAAGTGATTAATTTAGTATTGTTGTGAAAATGCCAAAAGTAAGGAGTGTGTGGTCGGATGCAAGCGCGGACAGCATATTTTCAACTTTCCTTGTAAGGAAAAGGATATAGACAGGTTAGTCCAAAAGTTAAAAACCACGAATATTTGTAAATAGTATTTTTTTTTAATTTTAACATTATGCATGATATTTTATAGAGTTAATATAGTAGTTTTTAAAAGTTTTTAATTTACTAATTTAACAGCCCTATTCTCATTCCCTCACGTCACAAGTCACCAACCTCACTACAGTGATGTTTCTCACTATAGTGAGGGTTACCTTATTCTGGCGAAAATTCAAAAGCTCAAATGCTCACATCTGTGTTTGTTTTGTTTTAAATCAATACTTTACATTTTTTAAAAAATTGAGAGTTGAGTGGAGGAACTATTATTTGTATATGCGGCAATTGTTAGGAGGAGGAATCGGGGGGTAGGAGGAAAATGTTGAAGGGTTTGCGAGACAAAAGCGATCCTTTTACTATGCAGGACACAACATTTATTAATACATTTCGATTCCCAAAATCGCTATGTAAATTACTTATAAGTGAATTGGTGCCGCATGATGTGCAGAAGTCAAATATACCTTTTGATCTGCGTTTCCTGGCGTGTTTGTATTTTTACAGGCACGGCTCTTACCAAAAATGCGTTGGTAATAGTTATATGCTCTCTATGAGCCAGCCCTGCTCTGCACTTTATTTCGAAATTAATTGTGGATGTTAAGGGCAGTGAAATTTATGTTTCAGATACAAAGAAGCGGTAAGATAAATAAATAAAAATAAATAAAAAAAATATAAATATAAATAAATAAATTTTTTCTTAAAGATTTTACACGAAATTTGGGATCAAGGGCACAATCGGCGCAATCGATTGTACCAATATTGGGATTGTTTCACCCTTAAGCACAGACGCCACTACTCCTCTTTCAGTTTTCATGAACCGGAAAGGATTTTACAGCCTTAATGTAGAAGCAGTACGTAATGTTCTATATTATACAAACTATTTACCAATCTTTTTATTAATACATAAGTATGTACAGTTTGTCAAGTAATTCTTTGCAAAATGGAAAACGTCATTGAAATAAATGTTCAAGTTTATTTTTCGTACGAAAAAATGGATTTTTTTAGTTTTTTTTTTAGTTATAATAAGAGTGATTATTAGCTGCAATTATAATTAAAAAAAAACTTTTTTCAGCATGGAACATAACAAGAAAACAACAAAAACAAAGAGTATGCAAATATTAGGCTGTCAATTAATTCTTTGCAAAATGCAAACAGAAGCTAAAGTGAGACACAAAACAAAGCAACGGTAAATCAAATTCCAGGAAAATCAACACGTGCGTCTAGAATATGTTCTTATGTCTCGTTTTATTATGGTTTTGGTTTTAACAAGTGCACAAGTGTTCGCAATACGGTATTAAAACAATGCCTGGTAAACGAGTTGGTGAAAATGTAATACAGTTGGTTTATTACAACTATTATAAGGGTAAATCGGCAAAAGAATTAGCAGATATGTTTAATATTAAATTAAGGACAGTATATAACATCATAAATCGGGCAGAAAAAGAAAATCGGCTGCATTTGAACAATTCTGGAGGGAGACCAACAAAACTTACCAGACGTCATCATTCAAAAATTTTGAAAACGATTAGCGATAATCCGCAAACTACACTAAGGCAATTGGCATTGGAACTAAAAAATGACTGCAATAAGAAAAGTTCTCAACATGCACAAGTACTCATCACACGTAGTTAGAAAGAAACCTATGCTTTCTGTGATCAACGTCGATAGACGGCTAAACTTTTCTATTGCCAATGTTAACAAGTCGGCGGAGTACTGGAACGACGTTATTTTTTGTGACGAAACTAAAATAATGTTGTACTATCATGACGGACCCCGCAAAGTGTGGAGAAAGCCCAAAACAGCCCTTAATCAAAAAAATATCGTACCAACAGTAAAGTTTGGCAAACTTTCCGTAATGGTTTGGGGATGTATTTCATCCAAAGGCGTTGGAGAGCTTCGTATATTTAATGATGTAATGACCAAAGAATTTTATTTGGACATTTTAAAAAATGAATTAACAAAAAGCGTCTTGGATTTTGGGTTCGTTAGCCCTCAGAATCCAAATAAACTGCAATATAAACTCTATCAGGACAACTACCCCAAGCACAAATCGCTACTTTGCAGGACCTGGCTGCTGTATAACTGCAGCAAAGTGATCGACACTCCTGCTCAGAGTCCTTACCTAAACCCTATCGAAAATGTGTGGTCTTTACTAAAGAAGAAGGTGGCTAAACGGGGACCAACAAATAAAAACGCCTTAATAAAAGCAATTAAAGAGGAATGGAAGAAAATACCGGAGTATTACGACATAAATGGTCTTATACATTCCATGCCTCGTCGCCTGAATGCAGTCTTAGATGCCAAGGGACGCCACACCAAATATTAGAACCATAAATGTTATAGTTTATAAGTTTTCGTTACAAGTTTAACCAATGTTTACATTTTGCAAAGAATTAATTGACAGCCTAATATTTGCACACTTTTTGTTTTTGTTGTTTTCTTGTTCTGTTTTATGCTGAAATAAGTTTTTATACCCTGAACAGGGTATATTAACTTTGTCACGATGTTTGTAACACCCAGAAGGAAGGGCCGGAGACCCTATAAAGTATATATATAAATGATCAGTATGTTGAGCTGAGTCGATTTAGTCATGTCCGTCTGTCTGTCCGTCCGTCTGTCTGTATATATACGAACTAGTCCCTCAGTTTTTAAGATATCCTTTTGAAATTTTGCAAACGTCATTTTCTCTTCAAGAAGCTGCTCATTTGTCGGAACGGCCGATATCGAACCACTATAACATATAGCTGCCATATAAACTGAACGATCGGAATCAAGTTCTTATATGGAAAACTTTCACATTTGACAATGTATCTTCACCAAATTTGGTGAAGATTATTTTCTAGGGCAAAAATGTAATCTCCGAGAAAATTGTTCAGATCGGTTAACTATAGCATATAGCTACCATACAAACTGAGCGATCGGAATAAAGTTCTTGTATGGAAAACTTTCACATTTGACGAGATATATTCACGAAATTTGGTATAGATTCTTTTTTAAAGCAACAATGTAATCTCCGAAGAAATTATTCCGATCGGATTACTATAGCATATAGCTGCCATACAAACTGAACGATCGGAATCAAGTTCTTATATGGAAAACTTTCACAATTGACGAGATATATTCACGAAATTTGGTATAGATTATTTTTTAAGGCAACAATGTAATCTCCGAAGAAATTGTTCCGATCGGATTACTATAGCATATAGCTGCCATACAAACTGAACGATCGGAATTAAGTTCTTGTATGGAAAACTTTCACATTTGACGAGATATATTCACGAAATTTGGTATAGATTATTTTTTAAGGCAACAATGTTATCTGCGAAGAAATTGTTCCGATCGGATTACTATAGCGTATAGCTGTAATACAATCTGAACGATCGGAATAAAGTTCTTGTATGGAAAACTTTCACATTTGACGAGATATATTCACGAAATTTGGTATAGATTATTTTTTAAGCCAACAATGTAATCTCCGAAGAAATTGTTCAGATCGGATTGCTATAGCATATAGCTTTCATACAAACTGAACACATAGTTACTAACAGAAATGCACCTGTGAAGGGTATTTAGCTTCGGTGCAACCGAAGTTAACGTTTTTTCTTGTTTTTTAATTATAATTGTAGCTAATAATCACTCTTATTATAATTAAAAAGAAAAAAAACTGAAATAAATCCATTTTTTTTAAGAAAAATAAACTAGAAAATGTATTTCAATGACGTTTTCCATTTTGCAAAGAATTACTTGACAAACTGTATATATTTGCATTTTTGGCAGGTTTGTGATCATGGACTTCTGTTCACCGCTGTCAACGCGAGATTTCCCGGGTCTTGCCATGATTCTGGTATTTGGACCACATCCCCAACACGTATGCACCTCACAAATACCTATAACACGCAAAGTGATTTGTGGTTGTTAGGTGACCAAAGATATCCATTGGAGCCATGGCTGTTAACGCCAGTCGCTGAACCTTCAAATGCAAGGGAAGTGCGTTACAATAAGTTGCACGCCAAAGCACGTAATACCATTTAGAGAGCCTTTGGTGTTTTGAAGTCACGATTCCGGTGCCTCTCAAAACAGCGCATTCTTCATTACAGCCCTGAAAAACATACATATGTATCAGTGGCGTTATGTACTATAAATATATATATATATATAAACTAGAGGACCCGCCCAAGTGTTACATAGGTAGTACTACTAATACCATCTATATGATTTCTATTAGTTAGATTATAAATATTATTTAAGGAATAATCGCATTTTTGGTGAAGCAACTTGTGTTAGTTTAAAAAAAATTAATCATAAAGAATTTCGTGCGTTAACCCTGCTTAGATAACGTACGTCTGCGAGACGTACACTTGTTTTATTTTTCGTTCTCTCTCTCACAACCGTTAAAAGGGAACATTCTCGCTCTCAGTTTTCTCAGTCGTTAACTGCAGAACAAATATCCAAAATAAAAGTATATTAATTAAATAAAAGATCTACGTAAAAAAATATCTGCAAAAGTGTTTCCATTGACATCCTTATGGACGAAAACTTGAATACGTCTCTCAGACGTACGTTATCTTTTCAGTACTTAAAAATAACGTTATCTAAGCAGGGTTAAGAAAGAATTGGTTTTTGGGGAAAAAATACCTTTGAATTTGGGCTGTGCATCAGTGAAATCAATCGAGTCCAATCGACTGTCAGCCTAGTGGACTGCATATGTATTAAGAAACGGTTCTCAAGCGTGGAAAGACAAAAAATTCGGCTGGCAAGGTTATGGCATCAGTTTTTTGGGATACCCATGGTATATTATTCATCGAATGATAAATGAGCCAGTTTTAATTCATTGCATTGTGTATGTATTGCAGTTATATTCCACCATTCCTAATATTTTGCAATTTTATAATTTTTCAGGAAGGATCAGTTCGAAATTGTACGCATATATGTATGTATTCGTCGTTCCCGTTGAAATATTGCATTGCTCTGAGCAATGCTTCGAAAAGATTTCTGTATATCTCAAATTTTAATAGGCCTTTTTATCAACACTTCAGTTATGCCACTTTTTTTTATGCCAGACCTTTTGCAATTGTAAATTGCCTGTCAAGATACCCCCTCCAATAGTTAGCAGGTATGAAAAAAATATTATAGCTACCCATAGATGTATTGAATGACCCAATTTATTACTTAAGAACGAACAACTCTGTCTACAATATGAAAACTTGATCTACAGATGTCGCCTTTTACTTTGGCATCGTTTTGTTTAATGCACGTTTACGCCAATTTAAGGTTTGAATATTGAATACTGCGATGGTAGCGCCATCTATCGGTCAAACATTTAAAATTAGCAATTAATTACAAATGAAAAATTAATTTAAAAAAACATTTTCCAGTGGACCAAATTGTAAATCTAAACCATTCTCGAATCTCCTTGAACATACACACAAAATTTCATCAAAATCGGTCCATCCGTTTAGGAGCAGTTCAAATGCAAACACACGGTCAGAAGATTTATATATATAAAGATATATATACATATATATATACATATATGTAAGGTACTTACTGTCTTTGTACATTTTACTTCCTCTAAGAATGAATGAAAAGACATCTACATATGTTTAAATAATTCATTCTTATTCAATTTTTTTACATTTTTATTTCATTTTCTTTATTTTTTTACATTTTTATTTCATTTTATTTTTTATTCTTTTACGTTTTTATTATTACTTATCTAATTTTTCAGACAATTTAGCCATAACCTCTGACAGCGAGGTTAGTGCTTTTGTCATTTGGGTCAGCACCCCTGTCATGTGCACATTTTGCTCTACAATTTTCCTTTGTAGAGCAATGGCCTCCTCCTCTCGCTTTTCCCGATCCTCCATTTTCTTTAGCACTGTCCCAAGCTTCTTCGCTGCAGTCAATTTTTCAGGAGGGATGTAAGAAGGAGATGGCATAGGAGAAGATAAGATGGGAGGAGATAAGGAAGAAGATGGAGGTGATGGTGAGGAAGAAAAATGAGGTAAGGCGAGGAAGAAAAATTTATAGTCAGAGCAGGAAAAGCTGGAGCAGGTGATGTGACTGTTGGTGTTGGCGCTGGAGCAGGCGATGTAAGTAAAAAACGGACCAATTATTGCCTGATGTAATACTAAAATATATAGTCCGACAAATATTAAATTAAAATATTACCTCCATCCATCCGTCCACCGCTGCTGCTCCAAAAGTTGAAATTGCTTGCTCCTCGAATTCGCTCATTCCATTTATCGGATGGCCTCCACCAGTCGCTTGTGCATGTGCCTTCAGTTTGCGCGCTCGCGACTGATTGTTCCAATGCATCAATGATTATGGAAACATATTTTAATAATATGAAACATACACAAGCATTTATGAACTTACCTCCCTCCATTTGGCTGCCGGCCGAGTTGGACCTCTTAAGGCATTTAAATTATCTGCTAACTCCGACCAAAGTATTTGCAGCCCTTGGGGATTGGTCGGAGCATGGTATAGAGGAGTAGGGAAAGTCCCATTCACGGTAGAAAAAGAGCTATTCACAGTCCTTACTTTAGTAGTAAAAATGAGTTTAATATCGGTATTCTGCGTGAGACGATTGTCTCATGTCTCTAATAGTGACTATAGTAATTTAGTGATTCTGTTAGTCAGGAGTCTCATTTTGGTATTCTACTACTATATATACTACTTTACAGTATACTACTATACTGTAACTGCCAGAATACCAAAATGAGACTCCTGACTAACAGAATCACTAAATTACTATAGTCACTATTAGAGACATGAGACAATCGTCTCACGCAGAATACCGACATAAATTAGCTTACGCAACACTATTTCGCCATGCTCAATAGCAACACTGGCATTATATTTGAAAATATTCAAACTGACGGACGGTCATTTTAAAAGTAAGTTATTTAAGTTTTTAATGTAATTATTACTTTATTATTATTTTCACAGATCAATCCTATCCCGTACCCGTTCAGATCGATCGACAGGTTAGTATGCTATAAGTTAAATTATAGCCAATTACTAATTGAAACTTTTTTACAGAAGGAAAATGCCTCGCAAATGTGTATTAGGGTGTGAAGGCTCGTTATCGCTGCACAAATTTCCTGGGGAGCGAGAAATGCCCATGTAAGTAGAATATTTAATTTCATTTTTTTATTTATATATGTAATCACCAAATGGTATTGCATCGACGGAATTAAAAAAATAATTGTGCAAATTTTTACATTATTTCGAGCTGCGTTTTGGACGTTACCATACATACGTTGGACATACATATATGTATGTACGTACCAAAATAACTTTTTATTTGTATATCGTCACCTGAAATGCAAAATAACGTAACAACATTTTCGGAAATTTAAAGTGGCATAAATGCAACACGCAATAAAATAGAACATGAGTGAAAAAAATTTAATATCGGTTAAAACTGGTTTATATCTGAGTGCAGAACCTGAAAATGTTGAACATATCGCTCATTTGCTGCAAGACCGGCATAAGTCAAAAAAATCGATTGTCCAGAAAACGCGTTTAAAGTTTTCAACTGACTACAACCTTACACGGTGACTCAAACCTTACACCTCTTCTCAAGCGGAGCATATAAGAGGTATTCATATGGATTTTTCACTCAACATGAAGTATGATATAACGAACAATTCTGCGGCATTAACTCAAAAATCACGTTTTTTGATTTATTATGGTCTTGCAGCAAATGAGCGATATGTAATATGATTTTTAAGAGTTGATAACTTTTTTAAAAAAAAAACGCATAAAATTTGCAAAATCTCATCGGTTCTTTATTTGAAACGTTAGATTGGTCATGACATTTACTTTTTGAAGATAATTTCATTTTAAATGTTGACCGCGGGCTGCGTCTAGGTGGTCCATTCGGGTTCCAATTTGGGCAACTTTTTCGAGCATTTCGGCCGGGAATAGCCCGAATTTCTTCGGAAATGTTGTCCTTCCAAAGCTGGAATAGTTGCTGGCTTATTTCTGTAGACTTTAGACTTGACGTAGCCCCACAAAAAATAGTCTAAAGGCGTTAAATCGCATGATCTTGGTGGCCAACTTACGGGGGGTCCATTTCTTGAGATGAATTGTTGTCCGAAGTTTTCCCTCAAAATGGCCATAGAATCGCGAGCTGTGTGGCATGTAGGCGCCATCTTGTTGAAACCACATGTCAAACCAAGTTCAGTTCTTCCATTTTTGGCAACAAAAAGTTGTTAGCATCGAACGATAGCGATCGCCATTCACCGTAACGTTGCGTCCAACAGCATCTTGAAAAAATACGGTCCAATGATTCCACCAGCGTACAAACCACACCAAAACAGTGCATTTTTCGGATGCATGGGCAGTTCTTGAACGGCTTCTGGTTGCTCTTCACCCCAAATGCGGCAATTTTGCTTATTTACGTAGCCATTCAACCAGAAATGAGCCTCATCGCTGAACAAAATTTGTCGATAAACACATTTCGAAACGAACACTGATTTTGGTAATAAAATTCAATGATTTGCAAGCGTTGCTCGTTAGTAAGTCTATTCATGATGAAATGTCAAAGCATACTGAGCATCTTTCTCTTTGACACCATGTCTGAAATCCCACGTGATCTGTCAAATACTAATGCATGAAAATCCTAACCTCAAAAAAATCACCCGTTACTATTATAATTTGAAGTAGTGAAGCGTAATCAATAAAACACTCAATTTCGAATTTTTTGATGATACGTTATTTTGCATTTCAGGTGACGATGTACATACATATGTATAAGACTAGTGAAATTATAATATGTAACTTGGCGTGGTGGATCGAAATCAATGTAACAGTCAATTTCAAATTTTTTGATCATTCGTTATTTTGCATATTGGGTGCATATATAATAAATAATTCAATACAGTGAAAAATTCATTAACGAATAAATGTGAACACGTTTTTTTTTGGGATTGTGAATGCCTATCACATTTATAATATTATTATATTGATTTACTAGCTGACCCCGCAGCCGTTGTCCTGCGTTAAATTTATCATTTCATTTCTTTTTTTTTCAATGTAACGCAGCTTTATAAACAACATTTTTCGGTTTCTGTTCCGGTGTACAGAAAAGATGGTTTACCAACTCGTGAGCACGCTACGGCTGTGTAAAAAAAAACATAGCATTTCCAAATTTATGCCTCACAATATGCGACTATCTTTAGGTCCTGTTGACTGTCATCTCAAATTCAATTTTCACTGGAAACGGAATACGTTTGAACTGAAATGGCAAATCGTTAGAACTCAAAGGAATTCGTAGGATCAAGCATTCTGTCCCCTTGTATTCGATAGGAGCGTCACAATCAGTCGGGTTCCATTACACAGTTTCGGCGCATGAAGATTGGGAAACATAATAACGACGGATCCTACTTTGAGACGCAAATGATGCGGTGGCATACCAAGCCTCTCCAAAAAATTTAGAAATTCCACTGGATAATTCATGGCGTCGTCTTCATTGTCAAGACGATCGATCGATTTATATGAGCGCAAGTCTCCCGGAATTTAACTTTGAATCTTCCAGTTGAAGTCAACAGCACCGGTATTTTTGGCAGCTAACATTGCGCATGCACTTAAGGAATCGTAGTAACGATGATTTGGCCAATGTGCGAACATTTTTGATGAGTTAATCTTTCGTGAATTGATAAAGGGAAGATAGAATTGATATCAAACCACCGAAAGTATCAACCGAAATTGAACCATTTCCAATTTTTAGCGAAGACGATGTAAAATGTCTTTGACAATGTCGATGTTTATATCGAAAAGTATGTGAACTTAATTTTCATTCGTGCGAATATGGTACGCTCCATGTGTTGTCAACTTCGATACTCACGCCTCTAAATTGAATGCTAAATGTTCTGCCATTGTCGTCTGGTGAGCGACGCCGATAGAGTGGAATCAATCATTTCTAGTTTGTGTTTCCGAAAGAAAAGTACGTGGATGCTGTTTCGTGCATTTATTGTCAGACATACAAACTGAAGTGGGATTGTGGTGTCCGCAAGGTTCATGAACCTTATTGGTTTTCATCACTTCGTATAATACTGGATCTTTCTTTGCATCAGGAATTGCCGCATTATAAATGACTAGCTCTTTACCCGCAGCTTCGCCCGCAGTGGAGCCATTAAATAAGTATGAGAGATAAAGGGTAAGGGTATAATAATAGAAATGAGTCAAAATGATAACTAAATTTTATTGCTTGGCTAAGATCAACAATTTTTAAAAATTACTACAGACAATGAAGTTTCAACACTTTAAAATATGCGTATTGAAATGCAACAAAAAATGTTAAAATATATTTCACCGTAACAAAAATAAATAATTCTGAATTCTAACAATTTAAAAAAATAAAATACAGAGTGTTAATCTAGTATATTTCTGTAGACCATGTTATAAGTTTTCCCGTCGGGTGCGAATATGTGCAAATTCTGGGCATTAGATACACGTGAACAGGCTACATAAAGTTGACCATGAGAAAAGCATTGGCTTTCTAAATGCACTCCTGCTGCCTTTAATGCTTGTCCTTGTGCCTTCTTTATAGTAACAGCAAAGCTAAGCTTGAGGGGAAACTGAACCCTTTTAAATTTGAATGAAAAGTCAGTGGGAACAATTGGTATCCGAGGACCCTTTTAAATTTGAATGAAAAGTCAGTGGGAACAATTGGTATCCGAGGTATTATAACAATATTTCCCATACCGACACCTGTTAAAATAGTAGCACCAAGTATGTTCTGTCCCAATTTTGTTATCCGAAGCTTTGTTCCATTACATAGCAGAGGAGCGTCTAGATTTCGCATAAGCATTACTGGTACATTTAGATTCAATTGAAGTTTATGTGACGGTATACCCGATAGTTCAAGTGAATTTAAAAACTCCACAGGATATGAAGTACTTAGTTCCGTATCTATAATTGTATCCATTGACAAATATTCCTTAATTTTTTCCTGAACCTCGTTTAAAATATCAGTGTTGATCTTATTAACAATTTCATTTCTTGGTGCTAATATTGCTCTTGCACACAACCACTGATCACTACACAAATTTTGTCGCAATTCCAGAAAAACATTAGCAATGAGATTCTCACTTCATCCCACGTCAAAGAGAGAAGGGAGTAGCATTTTTCACTGTGCAGTTACATTGCACGCCCATAAGATAGGTCGTGCCAGCTGACTCGGGCCACGATTCTGCGTTTTTCACTGGCTAGCCTATCTTATACATAAAAATGAAACCGTTTTCGTTGTCACGGCATCACCTGTGAATGGCTGAACCGATTTGGCTGATTTTTTTTGTTGTATTTGTTATTATTAGGAGAAGGTTCTTATGTACATATGTAAGAAAAAATTAAGAAAGTTGCCGAAAGACCTCTAAAAACAGCCCTTTTCTTTTTCCTATACAAACGTTTTATTTTGCATATACATACATGCTTACATATTTACATATGTATGTAAGTAAAAATGATTGTTTGTTTGTTAGTAACGCTAACGCCCGAGAACGGTGGAACCAATCTCAGTATATACAGTAAAAAACCTTCGGTTTGTTTACATGCTTATACTCACCTCCATCAAATCTTAGGGTTTTGTGTAACACTTTTTTTTGCTACTTTCATGGTAATCAGGGTGTTGTGTTAGCATTTGAGCTACATATAAAATTTAAATTTTGATGATCACCACTTTAAAATATATTAAATAATGCAAGTGTTTACGTTATTTAAGTGATTATATTGAATTACTTTGAATATCTGTTCAATTTTATTGGGATATTACTTGTTGTTTAATGTTAAATCAGTTGTTTTTTTGTGTGCAATTTTAAAACACGCCTCAAGTATTTCTAAATTTTTGCATGCAGTAGGATACAATCCTGGGTGGTAATTTGTCGTTTGACATATGTATACAAACTGACAAATCGTTAGCCGTTATAAGAAAACATCAATTGGAAAGTAAGTTTGAAAAGAAAGATATGTGGAAGTTTTTCATAAAAATACATATTAGTGTCAATAATAAAGTTTATATTTGAATTCAGATAAGTGTTGTTGCTGAAATAAAGCTCGATTAAGGTAAGATGTATAAATATATTAGAAATATGTCGAAGTTTTTAATAAGTTTGTGTTTATAGAAGAATGCCGAAATCTTGTGTGTGCGGATGTGCGGCAGCTGAATCATTTTACAAATTCCCATCGGAACGAGAATTAGCAAGGGATGAATTTATTTTGGAATATGTGTTAGGTATTTTATTGATACTTGGGTGGATTTTTATATATGTATGTACATATATGCATATATGTATATAGTATGTACATTCATCAAATATTTAAGGGGCTATACCAGTGATACTCATGGAAAGTTAGGCGAATTTCGTGATTTTTTTAAAGAAAGTACTCGATCTAACGTTTCGAAGTTCTTTAGGCAATATAAGGTATATTTTCTGATTTATTTTAAGGTCTTTTAGGTGCTGTCTTCGGAGGTGCCACAAAAAGTTCCCCAATTTCTGCCAATCGGCCGTAATGAATGAGTAGCTGAAATAAAAAAAAGTTCAAAAAGGTTATTCAAGTTTAAGGTATTTCCTGTATAATGACCTAACATTTTTGTATCAAAATTTAACAAAATGGCGTAATATACTATAGAATACTCAGTTTCAATTTGAAGTCGATTGGTCAATATCTTGTTGAGTTATGATGTCAGCAATTTTTAAAATGTCGTTTAAACTATCAAAAAAAAAAAATGAAAGAAACCTATTTTTTGAAAGTGTCACACTGGTATAGCCCCTTAATGTAATTAGTTCTTGTGCATACATAAAAGTGTGCATTATAAAAATGCATAATATCTCTTTTATTCATTCTTTTATTTATCATTTTTTTGCCACATGTGTATTATCTACAGGCGGCCTTTCCACCAATACAAACTACCCAAGAGAAGTGGTTATGTTTTTTTTCGGGATGGCCTACGGAATACAATTTTAGTTAAGAACTTTTTTTAAGTATACTGAAAACTATATTAGTTTTAATTAGGTTAAAGAACAAATAGCTTTCAAAATATTTGTTAAAAAAGTGTTTAATATAAATATAATTCATTAAGTAAATATTATATTAACTTATAAGAGCGTAGTTATACAAAATATGACTACGTGTTACTTTTAAATTATCAATTCCATAAATAGTATTAATTACTTAAAGTTATTCATTTTTTTTAAACCTTAAAAATTAGTTATTGATAATGTGATAGTTTTAAAAAGATAAGATTTTTTGTATAAAAAAAACAATAAATAGTTTATTAAAAATTTTGGCGACGTTTTAAATGATGCCCCTAAAGGTTGGTTCACTTCATGCATTCATTTAATGCTTTTCATGCGTTTTAATTTTTTTTTTTGCACCATTTTAATTTTTATTTAAAAAAACTAACCAATTTAATGCTTTTCATGCGTTTTAATTTTTTTTTTTGCACCATTTTAATTTTTATTTAAAAAAAAAAGTAACCAAGATTTGTTTGTTTTATACTAACCATTTTGCTGGCATATTCTTTCGTTAAATTTATGAAAATTTTCATAGGCGAGGAAAATGGATGGAACTTTGGGGGGTAACAGACACCCCAAAAAAGCAGCTATTCGCCTGTCAGCGCCATTTCTTGTTCCGGATGAGGAACAAATTAAAGTTAAGTAAAGGGGCAGTCCCCGATAGTAATTTGTGTGGCAAATTTCCACCCACAGTAGATGGAATTACAAAAAATAATTTAGCGGTTGGAATAGGTAGCTTAGTCGAACAGACGGACGCAAATGACGGGGAATTCGATTAGGGCCTGAGGATTTTGCTGCTCAGGAGGAGGGTTTTGATTATTTTAGGGAAACAGAAAAATCTAGGGCAGAAGTGATTCCTTTTGAGGTTCGATGTCAGGGGACCCAAACCAAATCATTTTTCCGCGATGGATCCTTCAGAAATCAAAATTGCCAAGAACAACTGGACAATGCGATGAATCAAATTTCATTATTAATGAAATTAATTAAGGAAGAAGAACAGGAGATATTAGAGCTAAAAGCCCAAAGAGATTATTTAATCAAAACCATATTCATCCCCAAATTGATGAGATTTGTGGCAAATTACCACCACATCTCACAATATGTGTCAGAAATAGTGTAAAAATTCTTCTCGCAGCCCTTTAGGTCGCAGATATAGTAAAAATATGAAGACTATAGCCCTTGGAGTAAAATTCACATTTCCTTCGGCCTATAGATATTTGCGACCCCTTTTTCATTGGCCTTCTACAACCACTCTTTCAAAATTTATAAAAGGTTGGCCAAGAAATCCTGGATGCTCATTTTGCAGCAGGAGCAGAAGTTGCGTAGCCGAGGCTTTAGTAATGAGGAGAAACACATTTCATTGTGTTGTGATGAAATGTCATTGAAAACTCATTTCAAATATGATAGGTATAGGGATTTTATAGTAGGATTGGAGGACTATGAGGATGAAAATCTCACGTCCAGGATAGCCAACAGTGTTTTTACAGTAATGGCTCAAGGCATTGGAGGCAACTCCTGATCTCCACCAGTTGCATACTTTTTCGTCTATAATTCTTGTAAAAGGGATGTGGTTCGGAAGTATTTTTTTTGAAGTGAATGAGAAACTCCAGGGAATAGGTCTTCATACCTGTCAATTAGTCTGTGATCAAGGAACCGCATAGACCCTATTTTGAAGTTAATGGTGAAGAACTCGTATTCTTTTATGATTCTCCTCACCTGTTAAAGAGTACGAGAAATTGTATTGAAAACTTCAAAAACCATATACAATTTCGTGGGCGTTCTTTAGGTTGGAAAGATATAGTTCATTTCCATGAACAGGATTCACAACGTGATATTCGATGTGCGCCCAAATTTGGTTCCGTACA
This sequence comes from Bactrocera dorsalis, assembly GCF_023373825.1. Classification (NCBI taxonomy): domain Eukaryota; kingdom Metazoa; phylum Arthropoda; class Insecta; order Diptera; family Tephritidae; genus Bactrocera; species Bactrocera dorsalis. The sequence continues at coordinate 22,287,833 of NC_064305.1, read as the reverse complement.
TTTAAAGCTCAGTACTTTTCAAAAAATGAATGTACGTTTAGCTGCCCAAGTCTTTAGCAATACAGTTGCTAGCGCAATGTTAGCCATGTATGCAACGGGTCACTTAAATCCATCTCAGTCTCTTTTAAATACCGCGGAGTTGTTTTTTTCGACCAACTCTTCAATATTTTTAATAGTAAATATGGTGAACCCCTTTCGGGCAGCTTAGATCAAATGAATTTTTTAGTAGAAGCCGAAGAAGCACTTAACTCTATCACTGTTTGTGATATGTTTGGTCGAGATATCACAAATACATTTTCGTTTATTAGAGGTTGGCTTCTTAACATTCGCAGTTGAAGACGATTGTGGCGCATATTGTCCCGGGAGGGATTTGAATATATTAAGACAAGAAGACTTTGCCAAGACGAACTGGAACACTACTTCGGACAGATTAGGAAAGGGGGAGGATTAAACGCCAGAACAACTAACAACTCCTTCTATGTTTTCTGACCTTTTCCGCCAATCTTGGGGCCTTAGACATGTCAAATTTGTGACACGTGGCAATTGTGAATCTCTGCAGGGTAGAGATTTAGAGATATTTTCTTTCAATACCCTTGAAAGGGTATGTAATGACCCTTTGATTCAGGATAGTTCTTGGCAAACATTTCAAGGTTTGCCAAGACCGTTCTTAGATAGCCCCTATAATGTTAGGAATTGTATCGAAATCGATGTAATTGAAAGCGATTTCCTACAGCGAAATTCATTTGCATATTTTTTGTGGTTATATGTATTATGAATATTTTAAATTGCATAATTGTTCCCAACCTTTGCCACTTTTTGAAAAAGACCAGATCCCTGAAGACGCATTCACTTTTACAAAAGAAAAAGTGTACGATTCGTCAAATCTGGTAAAAGCTCCTGAACCCTTCATAGATTTTTTGAAAAAATTTGATGCTATATTGAATGACAATTTTGATTCTTGTTGTCACCTTGTAGGATTTTCAAAAAAATTACATAGTATGATGGGAGATGTAGAGCCTTTTTATTGCTGCGAAAACTCACAACCCGACGTTTTAAAATTCCTTTTTATTAGAATTAGGACATATTTTTCTTTAAGAATTTTTAATAGAGAAGGCAGCCTGCCCTCATTTTCGGCACATAAAATTTTTGTGCATTTCACATAGGTAACTACCTCCCCCTTTTAAAGTTAGTTTCTGTATTTTAATATATTTATATATGATTTATAGGATTTTTGATGCATCTATTGTGGGAGCTTAAAAATCTTCTTAAACATTTTGTGCAATATTCTTATTTAAATTTTTATGTAAATTACACTGGTTTACAACAAAAATGTTCCATGAACACCACTATCCAATTTGTATGTGAAATGGCTCGCTGATTTCGAAAATCGAGTTAATTTTTTTTTTTATGGATACGTTTTTGAGATATTTGCAATTTACCGTTATTCGACCAAAAAAAAAAGGTGTCTTCATTTAATCATGTATATCTCACTGACCAGTTGAGCAATCTTACTGCAAATTATAGAAAATAAAAGTGAATGAAATTTCCTAAAAATATTGTCTACTTCATTTTTCCATAGGCCTTATAATTTCTGAGAAATTGATTAATAACTTCGAGTTTTTAAATTAAAATTAAAGGAAAAAATTTGAAAACAAAAGATATTTTTTAATTTTTTTTTTTATTTTATATGAAGTCCTGTTTCTTTATAAAAAACTAAGCTACCAACGAACAAAATCCATGGATAAATAGGAAAGTTGTACATGATCAAAGAAATATATCCAAGTCGCGCAAAGTCAATGTATTCGTATATGCGTATGTAGTGTGTAAAGTAGGGGTGGGCGCTGTTTCTGTTAAGTAAAAAGTCAATTTTCATGTCGTTTTTAGTTTTTATAAACTCATTTATTTATATATTAGTAATATATATTAAAACAATGTGTTATTTTTGTCTTAAGTTGATGTTCTTACATTATAGTCGAAATGATTATGTGTTTTGTTTTGTCGTTTATTTAGTTTAGGATCGGTTTCTCTTATGAGAAACCAACAGTAGTCACCCATCAGACCGACGTCCCAGAAACCTTGGTATCGATTCTCAATTAATTTCATTTGCTGGTGAAACCTTTCGCCATGCTCGTCACTGAAGAAACGATCATTTCGAAGGAATCCCACGCTGCTGCCTCAACTGGTAACAATAGTTCTTTGAATTGGTCATTATTTATCAACTTTTTTATTTGGGGTCCAACAAATATACCTTCCTTTATCTTGGCCTGGGAAATATTTGGGAAAAAATTTTGCAAATAATTGAATGCTTTGCCTTCTTTGTCCAACGCCTTAACAAAATTTTTAATGAGGTCGAGCTTGATGTGCAATGGCGGAAGAATTTTTTCCTTCTTTACAAGTGGGATGTATTTGATATTATCCACACCAATTGTAAATTCAACTCTTTCCGGCCAATCCTTAATGAAATAGTGGTCTTTACGAGCTCGGCTATCCCATTTTCAGAGAAAGCAGCAGTGTTTTGTGTAGCCACTATGTAGACCGCATAACATTCCAACGACTTTAAGATCGGCACATATTTTCCAATCATGCTCTTCATATTTGATGAATTTTAACAATTTCTCCATTACCTCGTATGTTTCCTTCGTGTTTACTGCATGCGCGATCGGGATCGAGGGCTTTTTGTTGCCATTATGCAGTAATACGGCCTTCAAGCTCAGTTTATTGCTGTCTATGAACAATCGCCACTCCTCGGAATCATATGGTTGACCAAACTCTTTGAATAACCCTGGAATGTCTTTGCAATAGCATACATTGTCTTCCTTCGTATAGTGTTTGGCAAATGGTTCGTGACGATTTCTATAATATGTCACCTTAACATGGGGTGACACGAATTGAAATTGTTGCATACGAGAGGCATGTAGCTCAGCTTTTTCCTTGGATAATTCCAAATCTCTAATCCAATCGTTTAGTTGCGCTTGTGATAGAACGTTTCTCTCGTTTTCCATTAAAAATTCATTACAACTTGAACCAATATTATTCGACACAAGGAACACAAAACATTCGGAGTCCATGGTTTATCAATATTTTTAGGCTCAATACCAAAATATTTTGAATATATAGATTGGATCGAATCTGTAAACTGCCTCCGATGCCGCACAAGAGTATATTCACCGCATATGTAACAGAACATATCCGGATCGTTGGTACACTCAAATTCTCGCGTACGTTTACTCATTTTATTTTTAAAAATAGCTCACGGTTTCTTATATTGTAATTATAAACTGGAACCGGCGAGCCTTACAGATATTATGAACTTTCAAGGGGCATTTATCCTTATATATAGCTTGATCGCCAAAAAATAAAAAAAGGCAAAACCTACCTAAACAAAAGTTCCTTCATATTAACGAGCCGGGAAAAGAAAATACTACCTGCTATGTTGGCCTTGAAAAAAATAATGGATTTACCAAGATACATATGTGTGTGTGCATATAGGTATGCATGTTTGAATTAAATTTATTTGCATTAGGAATTTTCCGCAACTAATTACCCTTCGAAAATCTGCCTGTATACCTACACACATGACTACAGGGGTTTCGAACCTAACACCTCTAGCTTACGGTGCAAACTACCTACTACAATAGTATTTGAGTATTACTGTTCTGTTAGTTTATTCTAATGATATTCGAAAACAATCCCACCCCTACTTTACACACTACATACGCATATACGAATACATTGACTTTGCGCGACTTGGATATATTTCTTTGATCATGTACAACTTTCCTATTTATCCATGGATTTTGTTCGTTGGTAGCTTAGTTTTTTATAAAGAAACAGGACTTCATATAAAATAAAAAAAATTTAAAAATATCTTTTGTTTTAAAATTTTTTCCTTGCCAAAGTTTATTTTTTTTTTAATTTTTTCATAAAAAAATTTAAAAACACGAAGTTATTAATCAATTTCTCAGAAATTATAAGGCCTATGGAAAAATGAAGTAGACAATATTTTTAGGAAATTTCATTCACTTTTATTTTCTATAATTTGCAGTAAGATTGCTCAACTGGTCAGTGAGATATACATGATTATATGAAGACACCTTTTTTTTGGTCGAATAACGGTAAATTGCAAATATCTCAAAAACGTATCCATAAAAATTAACTCGATTTTTGAAATCAGCGAGCCATTTCACATACAAATTGGATAGTGGCATCCGTGGAACAAAAAACAAATTCAAATTTGTGATCCAGTGTTATTAATTATGTTTATTTTAAGTCGTAAAGGCGAAAATAGGCCTACCGGGGAACCGAACACCTAAAAAAAGACGGTAACGCGCCTTATTGCAAACCTCAGGGGTGGTGTGGAATATGCAAAACTTAAAGATTAAAAAATAAATTATTAAAAATATTTATAATGTTAATAAATTTGTTTAATTTCGTTGGAATAAAGAGTATATGAGAAATACATATGCTAATAAATTAAATAATCTAAAACGAGTTAACAGTCCTTGATCAAATATATATGTATAGAATCTTCTGGTGACAAATGTGATGTGAATCCAAGGAATATTGTACAGCTATGTTTTCGTCTAATGAATTCATCCGTTTCATGCTAATCGGCTTCTTCAGGTTTCAATGGCTGCTGCCTACAATCAAGATAAGAATATTTTAAAATACTTAAACTTTTCCACAAAAAAATGGTTACATTACCATTAGATTGATTTCTTTTATTGCCAACACAAGATTAGTAGCTTGAAACCCCGTATTAACACACGACTCAAATAATTTTGAGTAATTAATTCCTTGATTCCAATTATAGCTTCGCACGATGGGTATGTTTTCCGTGCTTTTTCACTTCTTTTAAGTACCGCTTCATTGGCGATATCTGGTTCAACGGACATTTTCTATTGTATAAAACCTATGTTCACTCCAATTATTAATCTTTAAATAAAATATTTAGTAACTTTATAAAAATAAACTTTGTTTTGATTTATTTTAATGTTCGAATATTGAAAGCTGCACCTTTTATGTTTTCTGTCGGTCAAATGTAAACAAATACATTCAGAAGAAAACTCACCCACCGACAAATCTGAAAACAGGACTGCATTTTAATTATTAAGAACTCACTACAAAAAGAATATCTGAATATCAGTAAATGATATTTTTATGGGCCGAAATATTGCACACTATGGCATTTAAATCACCTATTGGTAAATATATAACATTAATAAATAATTTTCTTTTATATTAAGCAACAATATTTATAGTTTTTTTATTTAATAAAATAAATTTGCTAAGTATTTAGTGATCAATTACAGATTGAAATTTACAGAAGCAATCCGAAAAACTAAGATTGCTAATATCTTCGGTTGCTATTAATAAATGTACGTCGTTCAGTTTGATTTGAGGCATTGCGCACACTTTTCGCGATGGTGATTTCGACATATCAGCCTTCAAATCCGCGTCAATTATGGAACACGAACAAAGGTACATTGCCGAAGACATTTTACATCGTATACGTTAAGAATTGGAAATATCAATTCCACCTCCCTTTTGTCAATTCACTTCAACGAAATATGAACTCATCACGAATGTTTATGCCAAATTGGCCAAATTATCGTAACTACGATTGCATGGGTGCGCGCCAATTATACGTGGCGTTTTCCCGAGTTGGGAAACCATCTTCTCTGTACATTAACGCACCGGAATAAAAACCAAAAAATGTTGCTTATCAAACTGCGTTATATTGAAAAAAATTTGGAAAAATCGAAAATAAATAAAATTTTTAAATTCAACTTTTTTCATTTCAAAACACGGTTGTCACGGCATCACGCGTGAATGGCTGAACCGATTTGGCTGATTTTTTTTTGTAGTTTTCTAATACTCTGTACAAGGTTCTTATGAAAAAAAAATATTAAGAAAATCTCTCAGAAAGATTGAAAAATATACATTTCATTTTGCATATTTTATAAAACGCGCGTAACGAATGTGAACGTAATTCAATTTAAATGTCAACGTCATTCAATAAAAAAAAAATTGTGGTAATCTGTTTTCATGTAAATTTTATTAGTTTTTGATAAAGTTCGTTTTGTTTTAAGGACTAAGAAGTTTTTTGTTTGCTAATAAGTGTTTATTATACAATCACGGTTAAGATTAAATTCACACTTTTAATCGGTATTTTTGGTAACTGTTGCTGGACTCACCAAACAATATTACAATTTGCATATATGTACATGGTTAACCCACAGAAAAGAATATGACGATCATTCTTATTTTTCAGTTGGATGTTTTCGTTTTTAAAAACAAATGCCTACCGAGCTAACCAGACGTACAATTTATAGGCCGCCAGAAATTCTGAAATACCGAGAGGGCAAGTCAAAGCAAATTATATAGAACAAAACTCATATAAATGAACTATAAAGAAATTCGAAATCAACATTAAGAAATGTTGTTCTGTTTAAGCACCCCCCGCAGAGACGCTGGCATTCTCTTCTCCGTTATGAATGTGGCAATTGAATTACAGATATCAGAGCAAATTGTTGCTATTGGACTAAATGGTGGGGGAATACTTGTAATGTATGTCCACATTAGCAATGCATTGGAAAATTCAAAAATGAAGCCCTGGATTGTTGTTGCGCCAGCGGCCCAAGTCAAATTTGGACGCCCAATTGGGTATACCAGATCGAGGGGGGGGGGGTCCGACCAGAGCCACTACATTCATTGCTTTTCACGGATGGGATTCTAATCATTTTTTTGATACCATATTTCATGCAAATACAATAATTGAACTTTTCAAATGACATCATTTGGCGCAACATGAAAGTTCATTGGAGTGACAATATTATTGCCTCACTTTCAAGGTATATATAGTAAAGGTGGTGCTTTTTCTACAGAGCTTGATAACTTATTCAAAAAAAACAAAAAACAGGACATCACAATTTGCAAAATATCTCAGCGGTTCTTTATTAAACGTAGATTTGAACACGTTAGATTTGTTTCATGACATTTACTTTTTGAAGGATAATTTCATTTAAATTGTTGACCGCGCGGTCTTGGTGGGTCCATCGTGACCGCGGCTGCGTCTTCAGGTGTCCAACTTGAGTCGAAAGGTCCCTTTCCCCGGCGGGCAAATAGTCTCACGAAGCATTTTTCGGCCGAATAGCCCAATTTCCTGTCGAGCCAAATGTTGTCATTCCCACAGCTGGAATAGTTGCATGCGCTTATTGTGTAGACTTTAGACTTGACGTAGCCCGCGACAAAAAAATAGTCTAGGAAAGGCGTTAAAATCGCATGATCTTGGGTGGCCCAGTCTCTACGGGTCCCATTTCTTGTGAGATGAATTTGTTGTCCGAAGTTTTTCCCTCAAAAAAAAAATGGCCATAGAATCGCGCAGCTGTGTTGTCCTGTAGCGCCATTCTTGCTGAAAAACCGACATGTCCAACCAAGTTCAGTTCCTTTGCTTTAACCCATTTTTGGACAACAAAAAGTTTGTTAGTCATCGAACGATAGCGATCGCCATTCACACCGATAAACGTATGCGTCCCAAACAGCATCTTTGAAAAAATACGGTCCCATGATTCCACCAGCGTAGCAAATAACCACACCAAACGGAGTGCATTTTGTTCGGGATGCATTGGGCTAGGTTCTTATTCATATGAACCGGCTTCTGGTTGCATCTTTCAACCCCAAATGCGGCAATTTTGCTTTATTATTACGTAGCCATATTCAACCAGTAAATGCAGCCTGCATCGATCTGAAACCCCAAAATTTTGTCGATAAACACAATTTCGGAACCGAACACATGATTTTGGTAATAAAAATTCAATTGATTTGCAAAGCGTTTGGCTCTGTTTAGTAAAGATCTATTCATGATGAAATGTCAAAGCATAATGATCAGGCATCTTTCTCTTTGGGACACCATGTCTGATGAAATTCCCCACGTGATACTGTCGAAATTAGCTTAATAGCATGAAAATCCTAACCTCACAAAAAAGTATAATGGCAAACAACTTTATTTAGTTTTACAACCATATAGCTGGTGCAAAATATGTTGAGCCAGTGTTGTGTAGATGTGTTTACAAAGTGTTCCAATACTTGGTAAAGCCTACTACCTCAACCTGACATGGAAGGCTACTGTTCAATGTTGAGATATAGTTTTAATTTGAAATAATCTATAAAGTATTTTGGGAGTATTTTGCGAGCCACATGGTGGTACAAACAATTTGCTATACAATTACCTAAGTACATATGTATTTATATTCTTGCAGATTCAGGGTCAAATATATCATCGAACAGGTTGCTTATTGCCAATGCCTGATGAAGACTATAAATTTTTGCAAATATATTTTATGGGCGATTCAGCAAGAGAAGTCGATCAGCGTTGCGCACACAACAACTCAGTGAAAAGATCCATTGTGGAACAACTTCAAACATTTTTCCATCAACACAATGAATTAGTTGCATTATTCAAAACTGCGTTAGACCGCATGCCATCAGATAATCATAAAATTGTCATCAGAGCCGATAAGGCGCCTGCAGGACAACATGTTGGACGCTTTAATGCGCCAACAATTGATGAAGTGGCTATGGTCGTCGTGGGAGAAAATTTAGAAAACCGAGACATTGTTTTACTTCGACGGTACGATCAACTTCAGCGTGTGTCTGAAACACATCGATCATATGATGCCTTACAATATCCTATCCTATTTTGGCAAGGTGAAGACGGCTATCATTCTTCAAGTAAGATGATAAATCCAGTTGCAGGTAAATTAATTAATAATATATGTTTACCACATTAAAATATATGGTTACCAACTTAAAATTTATATTATCAAATTAATAACAAAAAAAAATTGTTTATAGGTGCTGAAACGATCAAAAAAGTTAGTTCAATGAATTAATTATTCATACAGACTAATGGCTCGGGAAAATGAGGGCAATCACAATCTTAAAGTGTCGGCGTCTATTTCACCAATATGCTGTGGATATGTATGTGAAAATTGAAACTTACGGATTAACATTTATCAGGTTGAACCAGGCAAAACTCTGTTCCGAGAAATATATTCATCTTCGGGATGCCATTAATGCTGATGGAAATGCACAGAATGTTGGCAGAACAACTATTCTCCCAGCAACATACGTCGGAAGCCCGCGACATATGCATGAATATGCTCAAAGCTCCTATGTTACTATGTACGACATTATGGCACACCAGATTTGTTTATCACATTCACATGCAATCCAAAGTGCACAGAAATTCAACAATGAATTATTGTACTAGCCAATCACCTATTGATCGCCACGAATATCACTGCAAAGGTGTTCAAAAAGAAATTAAAATCACTCATGGATTTTATTGTTAAGCATCGCGTGTTCGACGAAACGCCGCTGTTGGATGTACTCAATTGAGTGGCAAAAACGCGGATTGCCACATGCACAATATCCTCATTTGGTTGGTTGAGAGGATAAGACCAAATGAAATTGATAATGTGATATCCGAAGAAATTCCCGATAATAATGAAGACCCACTGTTACATGAGGTTATTACAAAAAATATGATACATGGTCCATGTGGAATATTAAATCCAATTTTCTCCATGTATGGTTGAAGGAAAAATGTTCAAAACGCTACCCAAGACAATTAGTAACAGAAACTATTACTGGAAATGATGGATATCCACTTTATCGCCGCCGATCCATTGATGACAATGGAAAGTCAACAATAGTCAAAGTAAATCGACAGGACATTGAAGTTGATAATCGTTGGGTTGTTCCGTTTTCGCCATTACTCTGCAAGGCATATAAAGCACACATAAACGTCGAATTTTGCCATTCCGTAAAATCTATTAAATATATTTGCAAATATGTGAACAAAGGTAGTGACATGGCTGTCTTCGGAGTTGCTGCCGAAAATTCAAATGATGAAGTCACTCAATATCAAATGGGCCGCTATGTTAGTAGTAACGAAGGCATATGACGTATATTTTCGTTTCCAATACATGAACGACACCCTACTGTTGTTCACTTGGCCGTACATTTGGAAAATGGATATTATACCTTGAATCAATCATCCAAAAAATGTCAACGACGAAAACGAGGACAGCCAGTTTCAGATTACCCACAAGTATTTTCCACCGATGCACTAGGCCGTCTTTATGGAGTCCATCCCAGTCAAGACGAGTGTTTTTATTTGCGTTTATTGTTAGTCAATGTTCGTGGTCCAACATCATTCCAACATCTGCGAACTGTTAATGGTGTATTGTGTGACACATACAGAGAAATCTGTCAACATTTGGGATTGTTAGAGAATGACACTCATTGGGACCAGACTCTCGAAGATGCTGTGATTTCGTCAAATGCTAAACAAATACGAACATTATTTTCTATAATTTTGTCTACATGCTTCCCATCAGCATCGACTGATTTATAGCCAGCCCTATCACGCAATCCATCGTAGCGAAGCTACGAATACGAATGTCCGCTACGAATACGCATAAAAGGCTAGCAGTGAAAAACGCTACTTCCTTCCTTCCTTTTCCTTCCTTATCGGCAAAATGTGTGCACAGTCAAAAACGTGGTAAAAACGCAGAAATCAGCCATCTTTGCTTTGTTTTCATTTGAACAATGTTGCCATTGCCCAATACGCATATACAGTGGCTCAAACGCAAAATGGGACACCGCTCTATTCTACAAAAAAGGCCTTCAATTTGAGTAAAAACTAAAAGTTTTTTTAATAAAAAGTAAGCAACATATTTTGAAAAAAAAAGACACACATACGATTTGAACGTCAAACGCAAAATGGGACACCGTTATTTCTTGGAACTGAAATATGTTCTGCGTTTTAATTCAATAAATGCTCATTGTACATATATTCATCGTATGTTATATTTACAGTGTTTTGTGAAAATGGCTCCGCGCGGTAAACAAACAAATTTCGAAGAGCGGCAAGAAATTTGGGAAACTTCATTCTGAAGGGCTATCAATTCGCGAAATTTCCAAAAAAACTGGAAAACCACCAGATGCCACTGTACAGAATAT
>NC_064305.1:22253302-22276302 GCF_023373825.1 Bactrocera dorsalis | reverse complement strand
TATATGGTATGATTTTTCGCACATCATTCATCTTTTTTTCGTTTATGGGTAGTTTTGACCGGTATGCTTTTTCGCCAGGTATTTTAGAGTAGTTCTTGAATTTCGGAGCAAAAAAGATGTCTTTACAAATCCGCCAATGAATTTGGAACAGGTTAAGTAACCTTTATTACCACTTGTACTCAAAATGTTTATATTTTGATATTTTAAAAGATGTACTTTTTTCTATTGACTTGCAGGTTTTCTTGTAGAACGGCTGCCATGTTGTTTTAAAATTTAATAAGTTCTCTTTATTAATGGCTTTAACCAAAAATCCCTTACTTTTAGCTTCTGAAATCAAGTTGTTGGCTGTTCCAAAATTACGATCATATTGCAAAAAGAATGTCCTCGCACCGATAAGTACTGATATATTTCATCAAAACGATTGATTGATACGAGGGCCAAAAAAAACCTTATGAGTGTGTTGTTCCTATTTTACCCTCCGCAATCATCGCTAAAAACGTATAGTTCTTTGATTTCAGGATCCATTTTCTGTATCATCATCCATAATAGACAACAAACTTCATCTGGACCTCGTTTAGCTTCTCCCTCGTGATAAGTATAGAAATGTGCCTCGTTTGTTTTTAAATCGTGAACGCAAAACAGGTACAGCCATAGTTTTCTTTAGTAAAACATTTCTTGAACAGGAATCTTTGGCAAAGGTAGGTTCTGCATATAATCAAAAACTATAGCGCCTACATCGTCTCTCTCATTGCATAAAGTCAATTTTTCTTTTTGTTTATTATAAAACTTTTTCGCTCATTTCACATGTACCATTTTCTCAGCCACAGCTACTCTCTTTGCATTATCATTAAGTGAAGTACTTTTTATTTTGGATTCTAGCCCTTCACAGACAAAGCAAACGTCGACTTGTGGCCGCCCAAATCTATAGTCGAAATTTTGTTTAAAATATGTCCTATAGTAATTATATTTCACAACATCTTTATATTGGGGGTAATCCTTGGAAAAAAGTTCAAACATTGTTTTGACATTAAGGCTAGCCTCTAAATTATAAAGCTCTCTGTTGCTGTAATGCGATAGTTTTAGGGGAAATGATCGTTTGTGTTGATCGATCGCAGCATTCGGTAAGCTATTTCCTCGATTACGATGTTTACCACGCTGATCTTCTGGCAAAGTAATGAAAGCTACTCTCACGGTTTTTTTTATTCTCATTGTCCGATTGGCGGCGGCGGGCTATATCTGAGCGTTCAATAAGGCTCATAAAATACGTGTCTTGCTCATTTTATGGTCGTCCATTATAAACTGTATCCATTATTGCTTGTCTATCTATATTACTGAACTGATGAGTGCACTTTTTTGCATTTACAATCACGTTCTTTATTGCTTTTTGCCTCTACTAACCTCCCTGTGCTTGTACTTGTGCACGATTGACCCAATAGACGCTGTGTTTTTTTGTATTTTCTTGTTATAAAGGTGAAAATTACGTACCCCTCTTTTCTTCTTTTTTGGAACGTTAATCTCATCATCAGATGATTGCTTCTCAGTTGACATTGTTCTTTCTTCTTTTAAAAGGCTACATACGTCCAGAATTTTCAAAAAAATCGATTTTTTTTTTATACTTTTAGGCGTATTTCTGTGAAAGTCGATGGTAAAAATTCCCCATAGATACAAATTTATGGTAGAAAATCAGACCGCCTGACGAGAGTTTAATGCACACAGGTAGCAGGCACATTAAAGCTTAAACGCGTTTTTCTCGAAACTACTTTTTCCGTCACGGTCTTCATGATAACTCATACAGTTTTTAATATTTTTTGATGCCATTTTTTTTTTTAATATTCGAAAATGTTTTCTCTATAGTCTGTCGAGCCGGATTTTTGATTTTTTTATTAAAAAAATTTATAAACGTAATTAAAGTGTTACATTTATGACGTAAAACGCATACTTGTTTTTTTTTATCTAAGTAGCCAATCAAATTCAATTATTACTAACGGTTTAAGTGAATAAAAATGTCAAATTAAAATGACCTCTAATTGTATGACAAAAGGTGTTGTTATCTATGATTTATTCCCTTCTTCAAACTTACATTTTTTTTGGCCGCTAGTATTACAATGGCGTTTGACCTTTTTATTTATTTTTTCAACTTGACGCCTTGGTTTACGATTGAAAAGAGCTAATATGAGTAAAAATCAATTTCGTCAAAAACGGCTTTTATTCCCTTCTTTCAATTGGTGGTTCAATTATAACTTTTTACGTTTTGTCACACTACTTCGTCATCAGCTTCTTTACACGTTTGGTTGACATTGCACTATATAGAAGATATTGCGTATTTAAGAACAGTTCAGCAATAATGAGGCGTTGTCACATCGCAGCAAAGGCTTTATTAGACTTCATATCTTAACAAGAATCCATTCGCGTTTTATAGTGTGATTTTTTAAGAGCTTGATAACTTTAAAAAAAAAAAAACGCATAAAATTTGCAAAATCTCATCGGTTCTTTATTTGAAACGTTAGATTGGTTCATGACATTTACTTTTTGAAGATAATTTCATTTAAATGTTGACCGCGGCTGCGTCTTAGGTGGTCCATTCGGAAAGTCCAATTTTGGGCAACTTTTTCGAGCATTTCGGCCGGAATAGCCCGAATTTCTTCGGAAATGTTGTCTTCCAAAGCTGGAATAGTTGCTGGCTTATTTCTGTAGACTTTAGACTTGACGTAGCCCCACAAAAAATAGTCTAAAGGCGTTAAATCGCATGATCTTGGTGGCCAACTTACGGGTCCATTTCTTGAGATGAATTGTTGTCCGAAGTTTTCCCTCAAAATGGCCATAGAATCGCGAGCTGTGTGGCATGTAGCGCCATCTTGTTGAAACCACATGTCAACCAAGTTCAGTTCTTCCATTTTTGGCAACAAAAAGTTTGTTAGCATCGAACGATAGCGATCGCCATTCACCGTAACGTTGCGTCCAACAGCATCTTTGAAAAAATACGGTCCAATGATTCCACCAGCGTACAAACCACACCAAACAGTGCATTTTTCGCGATGCATGGGCAGTTCTTGAACGGCTTCTGGTTGCTCTTCACCCCAAATGCGGCAATTTTGCTTATTTACGTAGCCATTCAACCAGAAATGAGCCTCATCGCTGAACAAAACACGCGCGCGAAACACATTTCGAACCGAACACTGATTTTGGTAATAAAATTCAATGATTTGCAAGCGTTGCTCGTTAGTAAGTCTATTCATGATGAAATGTCAAAGCATACTGAGCATCTTTCTCTTTGACACCATGTCTGAAATCCCACGTGATCTGTCAAATACTAATGCATGAAAATCCTAACCTCAAAAAAATCACCCGTTATAAAGGACTAGCTGACCCCGCAGCCGTTTTCCTGCGTGAAACCGAAGTTATTAGCAATCGTCGTTTTTCGGGTGGATTATGTAAATTCGTCCTAAGGAATTAGTTGAGAACACACCTGGATGCCAATCTACTGGTTGGCTTTGCTTTCTGCGTAACTATTTCTTCCACGATGCATTCCATGTAACGGGTGATTTTTTTGAGGTTAGGATTTTCATGCATTGGTATTTGACAGATCACGTGGGATTTCAGACATGGTGTCAAAGAGAAAGATGCTCAGTATGCTTTGACATTTCATCATGAATAGACTTACTAACGAGGACCGCTTGCAAATCATTGAATTTTATTACCAAAATCAGTGTTCGGTTCGAAATTTTTTTATCGGCAAATTTTGTTCAGCGATGAGGCTCATTTCTGGTTGAATGGCTACGTAAATAAGCAAAATTGCCGCATTTGGGGTGAAGAGCAACCAGAAGCCGTTCAAGAACTGCCCATGCATCCCGAAAAATGCACTGTTTGGTGTGGTTTGTACGCTGGTGGAATCATTGGACCGTATTTTTTCAAAGATGCTGTTGGACGCAACGTTACGGTGAATGGCGATCGCTATCGTTCGATGCTAACAAACTTTTTGTTGCCAAAAATGGAAGAACTGAACTTGGTTGACATGTGGTTTCAACAAGATGGCGCTACATGCCACACAGCTCGCGATTCTATGGCCATTTTGAGGGAAAACTTCGGACAACAATTCATCTCAAGAAATGGACCCGTAAGTTGGCCACCAAGATCATGCGATTTAACGCCTTTAGACTATTTTTTGTGGGGCTACGTCAAGTCTAAAGTCTACAGAAATAAGCCAGCAACTATTCCAGCTTTGGAAGACAACATTTCCGAAGAAATTCGGGCTATTCCGGCCGAAATGCTCGAAAAAGTTGCCCAAAATTGGACTTTCCGAATGGACCACCTAAGACGCAGCCGCGGTCAACATTTAAATGAAATTATCTTCAAAAAGTAAATGTCATGAACCAATCTAACGTTTCAAATAAAGAACCGATGAGATTTTGCAAATTTTATGCGTTTTTTTTTTAAAAAAAAGTTATCAAGCTCTTAAAAAATCACACTTTATAATATCGAGGCATTTCCGAATAGAACAATGTTCTCGCATACGAATCACTGACGCAAGTTAAGAAAAAACTCGTCAATGGCAATGTCAATTTGATAATATAAATTTTAAGTTAGTAAACATATATTTTAATGTGGTAAACATATATTGTTAATTAATTTACCTCTTACTTGAAAAATGATAGCCGTCTTCACCTTGCCAAAATAGTATAGGATATTGTAAGGCATCATATGATCGACACACGCTGAAGTTGATCGTTCCGTCGAAGTAAAACATCACATATGATCGACACACGCTGAAGTTGATCGTTCCATCGAAGTAAAACAATGTCTCGGTTTTCTAAATTTTCTCCCACGAAGACAATAGCCACTTCATCAATTGTTGGCGCATTAAAACGTCCAGCATGTTGTCCTGCTGGCGCCTTATCGGCTCTGATAACAATTTTATGATTATCTTATGGCATGCGGTCTAATGCAGTTGTGAATAATGCAACTAATTCATTGTGTTGATGGAAAAATGTTTGAAGTTGTTCCACAATCTTTTCACTGTGTTGTTGTGTGCGCAACGCTGATCGACTTCTCTTGCTGAATCGACCATAAAATATATTTGCAAAAATGTATAGTCTTCATCAGGCATTGGCAATAAGGAACCTGTTCGATGATATATTTGACCCTGAATCAAAAATATAAATATGTATTTAGGTAATTGTATAGCAAATTGTTTGTACCACCATGTGGCTCGCTAAATACTCCCAAAATACTTTATAGATCATTTCAAATTAAAACTAAATCTCAACATTGAACAGTAGCCTTCCATGGCAGTTCTAGGTAATAGGCTTTACCAAGTATTGGAACACTTTGTAAGCACATCTACACAACACTGGCTCAACATATTTTGCAACAGCTATATGGTTGTAAAACTAAATAAAGTTGTTTGTCATTATACTTATATACCTTGAAAGTAGGCATAAAATTATCTCCAATAACTTTTGTTGCGCCAAATGATGTCATTTGAAAGCAATTATTGTATTGCTGGATATGAGTCAAAAAATGATTAGAATGTGGCCCATTTCCGGAAACCAATGAATGTAGTAGCTCTGGTGGTGGTACCAATGGCATCAATTTGACTTGGCCGCTGGCGCAACACAATCTAGGGGCTTCATTTTTGAATTTCAATGCATTGCAATGTGGACATACAATATTCATTAGTCCAATAGCAACAATTTGCTCTGAACTATAATCAATTGCCACATTATAGCAGAATGCTCTGTGGGGATTAAACATAACATTTCTATGTTGATTTCGATTTCTTTGCAGTCCATTTATTTGATTTGTTCTTATATTTCTTTGACTTGCCGTATTTCGAATTCTGCGGCCTAAATTTGCACGTCTGGTTGGTGGCATTGTTAAAAACGAAAATCCAACTGAAAATAAAATGATCTCATATTTTTTCTGTTTAACCATGTATGTACATATATCAAATTGTAATATTGTGTAGTCAGCAAAAGTTACCAAAAATCGATAAAAGGTGAATTTAACTTACCGTGATTAATAAACACTTATTAGCAAACAAAAAACTTCTTAGTCCTTAAAACAAAACGAACTTTATCAAAAACTAATAAAATTTACATGAAAACAGATTACCACAATTTTTTTTTTTTTAATTAAATGACGTTGACATTTAAATTGAATTACGTTTAATTCGTTACGCGCGTTTTTTAAAATATGCAAAATGAAAGGTATATTTTTCAATCTTTCTGAGAGATTCTCTCAATATTTTTTTCCATAAGAACATTGTACAGTGTATTAGAAAACTACAAAAAAAAAAATCAGCCAAATCGGTTCAGCCATTCACGCGTGATACCGTGACAACGCATGCGTTGTCCTGCGTGAAATTATGTGTTTTGAAATGAAAAAAAAAAGTTGAATTTACGTTGTGTTAAAAATCATTTATTTTCGATTTTTCTAAATTTTTTTCAATGTAACGCAGTTTGATAAGCAACATTTTTTGGTTTCTGTTCCGGTGCGTAAATGTACAGAGAAGATGGTTTTCCAACTCGGGAAAACGCCACGTATAACTGGCGCGCACTCATGCAATCCTAGTTACGATAATTTGGCCAATTTGGCATAAACATTCGTGATGAGTTCATATTTCGTTGAAGTGAATTGACAAAAGGCAGGTGGAATTGATATCAAACCACTGGAACCGAAATTTGCCTATTTCCAATTCTTAACGAAACGATGCAAAATGTCTTCGGCAATGTAGTTTTGTTCGTGTTCCATAATTGACACGGATTTGAAGGCTGATATGTAGAAATGACCATCGCGAAAAGTGTGCGCAATGACTCAAATCAAACTGAACGACATACATTTATTAATGGCAACCGAAGGTATTAGCAATCGCAGTTTTTCGGGTGGATTATGTAAACTCGTCCTTAGGAATTAGTTGAGAATACACCTGGATTTCAATCTATTGGTTGGCCTTGCTTTCTGCGTACCTCTTTCTTCGGCGATGCATTCCATGCATAATATCAAGGCATTTCCAAATAGAGCAATGTTCTCACAAACGAATCACTGACGAAAGTTGAGAAAAAACTCGTCAATGTAAATTTTGTTGTTGGAAGTGTTTCCGCTGGCTGTACTGTATTCTCTGGGTTGAAAAACACTCTTTAGCCATTCTCCAAATGAACTGCGAAACGCACAACAGTCGGAATAGTCGATTTCACCAAACTACAATATCAAACATCGGCATGAGTTTTGAATGTGAATTAGACAATAGTGGCGAATATGGTACGATCCATATGTTGTCGACTTCGATATTCACTACTCTAAGTTGAATGGTAAATGTCCTGCCATTGTCTGATGAGTTACGACGATAGATTGGATATCCATCATTTCCAGTTCGCGTTTCCGAAAGAAAAGCACGTGGATAGTGTTTCGTCTATTTATTGCAAGTGGGATTGTGGTGTCCGCAAGGTCCATGCACCATATTGGTTTTCATCACCTCGTAGAATAATGGATCTTTCTCTGCATGAGGAATTTCCGCAGAAATGATTTCATCATTTGATCTAGTCTAACCACCATCCACCATTCAAAGAAGAATGTGTGCGTGCGGCAAACAAGATTAAAATCCATCAAACATCGTAGCTGTTGTTTGAAAAGTCTTGCTGTATTATCGTGATGATCGCTTGCTGATTGACAGCGATCCATATTTCCACACATACAGTTATGGACAATAAAATAGAATCATCCGTGGTACTAATTTTCCGTTCTCAAAAAAATTATGAATTTGATTTAAATTTAACTAAGTTATATTTTTATTATGTACTTCATATCAAGTGCTATTGGTAGCAGTAAAAATATTGGAACAAAATAATTCATAAATATTACAAAAACAAATGTAAACAATATATTTCGAAAATTCGATGGACAAAAAAATAGAATCAAAAACTTTTTCAATAAAAAAAAATATTTTTTTAAGGGAACTAATAGACAAATTTGTAGTACATTGTAGTGTATTCTTAATCGTCTAATACCGATGCACATTTTCTAAGCATAGACCTAATTAGGCTACCGAAAGTGTTCTGTGGAAAAGAATACCAGACCTTTGTACCTTCTCTCAGAATTCTGCTTTATTTTTCGGTTAAAGGGGTGCAATATATTCCTTAACAATTTTCCGTAAGTTTTGGATGAGATTCAGATCTGCTGATTACTCTGGCCAAGCCATAACGCTAGCACCATGATCTTGCAAGACCCGAAGTATGTTTCGGGTCGCTCTCTTGTTGGAATTGCCAAAATGCAAGGCGAATTCCATTCAGCATTTGGGAGTATGACCTTATATAAAACCTTAACTTATGTATAACGGTCTATGTTTTCTTGTATCCAAAATATAGGTCCGGGAACACAATATGAGAAACAATACTAAACCATTATATTGCCCCCACAGTGTTTGAAAGACCTAGTCGGTTAGCGAACGCACATTTCTTTGTTTTTTGGACGTCGGACTCATGCATAACTATATTAATTTTGCATTGAGACAATAAAATGTCGAACCATTTTTTCTTAATTTTCAGCTCCGCCCTAATTAATGTGTCGTTTTGCAAACTGAGTACGATTGTATCTATGCCATTTTCTCAGCATTGGCACCTTTTGGGACCATGTGCCAAAGCAGTTTTTCTCCACAAGTCGTCTTCTTACTGTTCTCGAAGAAATTTTTGCAAATAATTCTTATTGAATGGCTGCAGAGGCCTTTAACGGTACGCGCATCGGCAATCATGCAATATTTCGAACGACTTGCGCAGTCATTTTTTTGTGATCGGGCTATTTTTTCAGACATTTCAAGGCATCAAACAAAAATATTTGAGACATATTTCATATATTTGCAATTTGCCGTAACGCATGACCCATTCCTTGCAAATTTTGGACGCACAATCTTTCCCCCTCTAAATGTTTTGCTCGACCCATTTTTTTAAATAAATTCATAATTGATACAATTATTCATTACAAAGATCTAATTAAGTTAATATAACTACTTTTTACGCTTTTTAAATTCAACATTTTCCATTTATGAAACTATTTCGCTATTGATTCTATTATTTTGTCACTAAGAACGAGGCACGCTATTTACACTTTTTAAATTACAGTTAACTGTAAAACTCGAGAATGCTATCTTTTCATCTTTTTTAAAAGTACATTTTATTGCTTTTGTTATTATGCCGAAAAGTTACTACATAGATGAAAGATTTCAAAAAAACTACGATATTGTTTCAAAGCAACACCTTTGATTCTATTTTATTGTCCATAACTGTATGTCATCGCATCCCGGGAGTCTCATGTACACCATGTGTCTTGGGCTGCCATACGTTGATGGCAGAAAGAACGCCGATCGATATTAGCGCGATGTCTTCGTTTCTTCGTAACAAATTTCAATCTGTAATTGATCACTTCATTTGAAACACACATAAAGTTTTCACTGAATAATTTTCAATAATTTTTCTTTTAAATAGCCGTAATAAAAAAGCAAGCGACCGAAATTGAACGATTCAAATAATTTACGAATCAAAACATTGAAAAACAAAACAAAAAAGAATTGTATGAAAAGTCACTTTTTGGAAATTTCCAATCTTTCGACTTTTCCTTATGAAAAGTATGTATATGGTTTTTATTATATCTAACCCTTTTCGGATCGACAGCGAACAACTTCTGATTTCATGAAGGTTGGTTCCGCCGTTCTCGAGCGTTAGCGTTACTAACAAACAAACAATAATTTTTACTTACATACATATGTACATATGTACATATATACAAAATAAAACGTTTGTATGGGAAAAAGAAAAGGGCTGTTTTTAGGGGTTTTCCGGGAACTTTTGTAATTTTTTCGTACATAAGAACCTTCTCCTGATAATAACAAATACAACAAAAACAAAATCAGACAAATCGGTTCAGCCATTCACGCGTGATGCCGTGACAACGAAAACGGTTTCATTTTTTTATATAAGATATAAAAAGTTATATAAAAATCTCATATTAGTACACATAGTAAAAGTTGTTCACACTGGCTCCATTTAATGGCCTTTTATACAATCTTGGATGTAAAATTAAGTGTCTATGATGTATTTAGTTATTCATTTCTTGCACTTTTGGTGGTTTTTAATAGTACCGTAATATGGGGAAGGGCATAGTTATCATCCGATTTAATCCATTTTCACATTATTAGTAGAAGTTTTTAATTTTAGTTGTTGAAAATTTAGTTGTTTAGGAAATGTGTATATTAAACTTATTAGAAGGCGGGGCTATGCCCTCATGTTCAAACATATGGCCCTTGCTACTACCATCCCCTGTGGGGGCGTGGTAGCGGCGACGCAACGCACATATAAAGTTGCATTAAGACATCTCAATTTTTCACTCAGTCTCTCAGATTTCAACTTTTCTCGTCATCCGGATCATTTACATATACATAACCCGATATCTATTTCGCTTAATTTAAGGTCTTACCTACAACCGCTAGGTGAACAAAACTATTATACTCTGTAGTAACAGCTTGCAAGAGTATAAAAATATATACATTTTACATACGTAAATACATAAGTGTTATATACTTGTTACATATTTTGTATTTATGTGGAAATTAATTAAAAAATTGGCTTTATAATTTATTCAAGTATTTATTGTTATCATGTAGCTAATTTTTATGGTATGACTTAGCGATACTTATAAGATGTTGCTCGTGTGGCTATTAAGGTGCATTGTGTTGTTCAAACTATTATTCTAATAACCGTTGCTTATCCGTTATCTATTTGATAGATGCTCCGTCAAATTTCCATCCGCAAAAATGCTGCTACTTACCTCAGTACGCTATCTTCTCCCAAGGCCACCATTTGATTCCTACATGTATATTGAAAACAAATTTTTCGATGCTTTACAAACAAGTGCTTTCATCATCTGCTCTAGACAAAGAATAATTTACATAAATTTAAAGTCAAGGTACAAACAACGTTCATATATGTACACGCGCAAAAATAAAGTAATAAAAGAGCGGTGAAAGCGGAGCCCTTCAAAGAATTGCGTTGACATGGCAAAACCGCACGCCACACTCGAATCGAGTACCGTGTCGTTGATAAAAAATATTTGATTAATTTGTTCTGGGAATTGCTCGATAGAACAAGAATTACCTTTATTAACATATCTGTTGAGAGCAAATTGGCCGCATTGGCAGCTAAACACAGTCAAAACATGTAATGTGCTCAACTTTGTTCTTGTAGAATTCTTGATTATTGAATTAGAATTTGTTTTCTTTCTTTTTATTGAATATGAGGTGCTTTAGAAATAGTAATAGTAAGGGGAATCGATCTCCTTTATTTTCATTTCTTCAAAGCTTGTATGATGAGACCTCTAAAACAGTCGGTATTGTCTTCTCTGCATAACTAGAAAGCATAATTGGGCAGATAAAAAAATTCGAAAGATAAAAAAGGAACTTCTAAATCATAACTTTAGCCTTTACAAAAATTAGTGATGCTTTGGTTTTAGTGAACCAAAGCGCTAAATGTTGACTTGCTTCATTTCCCCTTTATTTGATTTTGAAAGATGAACTGAAGCTTGCTTTCCGGAATAGAAAAATTCCTGTCTCTCCTATTATATAAACACTCTATTTATAGTCAAAGTGCGTAGATATGTTTTTTTCGTATTCTGCAATTGCTACTTTTAACGACCGTTTGACAGGCAACCGAATTTGAGACAAGGCAATAGCCGTGAAACCCAAAGCCGCGATTGCCCTTTTTACCTAAAAACGACTGAAGTGTAAACGTAGAAGTGTTGGAAAAATTAAAGAGAAAAGAAATTTGTCATAATTTACTGAAAGGCAGATTCACAAACAATGAAATCAGCAGAAAGCGACACCACAAATAGCATGCAATATAAGTGTTGGACATAATGGCTTTGCAGGTTCTCCCACCCTACTGAAGAGAGGCCAATAGTGACTAAAGTTTTGGAGCATATCTAACGGGTGATTTTTTTGAGGTTAGGATTTTCATGCATTAGTATTTGACAGATCACGTGGGATTTCAGACATGGTGTCAAAGAGAAAGATGCTCAGTATGCTTTGACATTTCATCATGAATAGACTTACTAACGAGCAACGCTTGCAAATCATTGAATTTTATTACCAAAATCAGTGTTCGGTTCGAAATGTGTTTCGCGCGCGTGTTTTGTTCAGCGATGAGGCTCATTTCTGGTTGAATTGCTACGTAAATAAGCAAAATTGCCGCATTTGGGGTGAAGAGCAACCAGAAGCCGTTCAAGAACTGCCCATGCATCCCGAAAAATGCACTGTTTGGTGTGGTTTGTACGCTGGTGGAATCATTGGACCGTATTTTTTCAAAGATGCTGTTGGACGCAACGTTACGGTGAATGGCGATCGCTATCGTTCGATGCTAACAAACTTTTTGTTGCCAAAAATGGAAGAACTGAACTTGGTTGACATGTGGTTTCAACAAGATGGCGCTACATGCCAACATGCTACTTCGGACAACAATTCATCTCAAGAAATGGACCCGTAAGTTGGCCACCAAGATCATGCGATTTAACGCCTTTAGACTATTTTTTGTGGGGCTACGTCAAGTCTAAAGTCTACAGAAATAAGCCAGCAACTATTCCAGCTTTGGAAGACAACATTTCCGAAGAAATTCGGGCTATTCCGGCCGAAATGCTCGAAAAAGTTGCCCAAAATTGGACTTTCCGAATGGACCACCTAAGACGCAGCCGCGGTCAACATTTAAATGAAATTATCTTCAAAAAGTAAATGTCATGAACCAATCTAACGTTTCAAATAAAGAACCGATGAGATTTTGCAAATTTTATGCGTTTTTTTTTTTTAAAAAGTTATCAAGCTCTTAAAAAATAGTTAATAATTTTATTGCTTAAGTTGTAAATTTGTGTTCTAGTTATTTATTTATTTTTCAACGAAATTGGAACAAAATATATCACTGGATCAGAATAGCTTTCTTTGAACTAAAGTTAAACGTTTTATCTTTGCAACCGGAAAAACCACTAATCTTAAAAGGTGGCAATCAAAAGTATAGATTTGGCTCATCGGGAAGGAACATAATCATTCAATTGATCTTCTATATATTTCAATTTCATAGTTCAATTACGCTATTGGGTTTTATAAATAACTAGTCTTCAAATAACTAATTTACAAGGTGCGATCCAAAGTAAACAGGGCTTAAAAAACAGAACAATTGTCGGCAAAATCAACTCATTTTATTTAAAATTGTTCCTTCTTTTCCTTCTACTTCAATACAGCTTTTTAAACGGTCCAAAAGCATGTCGAACAAGTGTTTTAGCTGGTATGGCCGCCAGTATGCCGGTGCAAGCTTTTGAATGGCCTCTACGTCTGCATAATGCTTGCAATTTTCCGAAAAGGAAGAAGTCGCACTGTGCCATATCAAGTGAATACGTTGAGTGGTTAATGATTAAAATGTGATTTTTGGTCAAATAATTGGTCACAAGCGTCGATCGAATGTAATTTATAGGAGCAAACCCAGGCAGATTATAAAAAGTTTTTGATCACATAGGATTAAGCGATAATTTGTACGAGTATGACGAGTTTCTAAAAGTCATTGCATGTTCTTTAAAAACAAATGAAAATAATAAACGAGAAATACTAGTAGATTAGTAGAGTAGTTATTAGTAGATGTCACGAAAACTTCTATAGGAACACTTAAATAATGCGAAAAGTACCCACTACTAAAATCATCACTGAGCAACAAAATTTTCTCAACCCTTACATCTCACCACTAGTGATGTTTTGTGGGGCAACAAATGACGTAGACGATATGCAAGTACTTCCAATCATCATTATTTTCATAAACAGTAGAGGTTGAATAATTGACTTTTGTGGATTGTTAATTTCTGAGTCTAAAACACTATTAAAGTTGAAAATCTAGATTAATTGTTAGCCAAAAAACTTAAGTTATACTTACGCACTTTGTTTGTTTGAATGCGCCAATCGTTCTACTTAAGGGCGACTAGAAGATGGCCAAATCCGCAGAGCCATTTGCAAGCTTTCGCATTGATTTACAGACAAATATTAATATTGCTTGGAAGAGGACAGATAGGTCGCAATGGAGATAAAGGCATTGAAAGAAAATTTAAAAGATTATTAAACTTATTATATATAATATAATATTATATATAAGTAAGTAAAGTATTATAGTATAAAAAAGTAGGAGATAGGAGAAAGATACCAAATGACTGAGTGAAAAGATAAACCGTTTTCCGCTAAATCCAGCTACACCGAAGCTATAATACCTTTCACAATTTCTAACGGCTAAGCCGATTAGTCTCAAAATTTAAAACGAGCTTCTTAAATAAAGGGTGATTTTTTAAGAGCTTGATAACTTTTTTTTAAAAAAAAAACGCATAAAATTTGCAAAATCTCATCGGTTCTTTATTTGAAACGTTAGATTGGTTCATGACATTTACTTTTTGAAGATAATTTCATTTAAATGTTGACCGCGGCTGCGTCTTAGGTGGTCCATTCGGAAAGTCCAATTTTGGGCAACTTTTTCGAGCATTTCGGCCGGAATAGCCCGAATTTCTTCGGAAATGTTGTCTTCCAAAGCTGGAATAGTTGCTGGCTTATTTCTGTAGACTTTAGACTTGACGTAGCCCCACAAAAAATAGTCTAAAGGCGTTAAATCGCATGATCTTGGTGGCCAACTTACGGGTCCATTTCTTGAGATGAATTGTTGTCCGAAGTTTTCCCTCAAAATGGCCATAGAATCGCGAGCTGTGTGGCATGTAGCGCCATCTTGTTGAAACCACATGTCAACCAAGTTCAGTTCTTCCATTTTTGGCAACAAAAAGTTTGTTAGCATCGAACGATAGCGATCGCCATTCACCGTAACGTTGCGTCCAACAGCATCTTTGAAAAAATACGGTCCAATGATTCCACCAGCGTACAAACCACACCAAACAGTGCATTTTTCGGGATGCATGGGCAGTTCTTGAACGGCTTCTGGTTGCTCTTCACCCCAAATGCGGCAATTTTGCTTATTTACGTAGCCATTCAACCAGAAATGAGCCTCATCGCTGAACAAAACACGCGCGAGTTATATGTACATACATGTACATATGTACATATATATACATATATATATATATATATGTATAAATAATTTACAAACATACTTATTATATACACATAATTACTTAAATATAAGCATACATATATGTACATGCACCGCTAGACGAAAACCAATAAAACGTAATACAAAATAATGCAACAACAAATAATAAAGACACTTGCTTGACAACAACATGTGCAGCAACAATGCATTCATTGGCGATCAGGACAACCGCCAAATCACCTGACAAATGTTTGTAGGTAATGTTGTTGTTGTCATAGCAGTGATGAACAAACTAAAGAGCGACCGTTAAATGGTCCGATTAAGCAAACAACAAATTGTAAGGATAGCGGATATAAAATATTTTACTCATTACTATAAATAGGCTAAGCACTTAGAAATAATTGGGAATTGTAGTTTCGGATGTCAAAGAATAAAGACATATTATTCTTACTCGTGGACTTTTATTTTTCTTTAACTGGCGCAGTCGGTTACTGCTATAGCCTAAAAGTGTTGAAAACGAAGGTGTTTAAAATTTATACCGCAGAAACAACGCAGGCAATAAAAAGTTAATTTTATAAAAAATTTAAACAATTAAAGAAATAAAAAGTGTTGAAAACAAAGGCATATTTTTTGCTGCAGAAACAACACAGACAGTGAACATTTATTAAATAAAAAAAAAGAAAAATATAAGAAACTGTGCGAGTGCAAAAACTTTGAACAAATTAAATTCACATTATAAAGTTTATAAAACTAATGAATCAACCGAAATACTTTTTACCACGGTGAACCTTAAACAAAGTGAAGGCAAAAAGTTTTTGAGCAATTATATTGCTCTTGAAAGTATTGTGAACTCTGAAAGTAGTGACTTCTTGGTTTTTGAATCAAATAAAAAAGTTAAAAAAAACTTTAAAATCTACAAAAACTTTTTACAACGTAGTACAAAAATAAATAATTTAACAATGGCTGATGAAAATTTGCCAGATAACGCTACCATGGCTCAATGCCTTAGTGCGATCACAAGGCTTTTGGCCCAATCAGCGGCGCAGCAATCAACATCCTTAAGAAATAAAATTGAAAGGGATTTAAAATATTTACCCCCTTTCAATGGTGAATCGAAAATGCTACCTGCATTTATTAACTCAGTTGATCGAGTTATGCTGGATTATGAGTCGCAGAAAGAATTAACTTTTCAAATTGTGTTCGACTTGAAAATACAAGGAGATGCCAAAAATTATTTGCAACTGGACAGACCAGCAGACTGGGATACTTGCAAGAAGAAGTTGAAGCAGCACTTCAAATCATCAAAAGACCAGATGCAGTTAACTAGGGATATAAAGTTACTTAGAGTAAGTTCTATTTTAGATTTAAGCAAAAAAGTGAAAGCCATTATAAATGAAATAACTGAATTTTGTGCATTTGATGATAATGGTGTAACGATGAGGGAGATTTTTTCCGGAATGTTAATCCAAAGGATTAAACAGTTAGCTTCTGGAACTTTTGCATATGCAATTAGAAATATGATTAGTTTAGCCAGTACTGAGGCTACCATTCATGAATTCATAGGAATGGATGAAGGAAATTTAAATACTTTTTTTTTAATAAAGAATAATTCAAAAAACTATTCAAGCAATAAATTTCAAAATCAATTTAACAGCGAACAAAGCTATCAACAAAATAATACAAGTAGTTTTAGGGATCAAAATAGTATCAGCAGACCTTCTAGCCAAAATGTAGTTACTAATAATAACCTTCGTAGGGGTAATAGCGGAAATTTTACCAATCAAGCTTCATTTTCATTTTCTAATCAATTAAATAGTCAAAGGCCAAATCCTGGCAGTTCCAATAGACGTAATAATAATAGCTATAATAATAATAATACACAGCAAACCAGGCAATCAGTTATTCCAATGGAAGTAGATACAGTAAGTCATACTGAAGAAGAAAGAAACGATACAGAAGAAATTTTTTTTTTAAATTAGCCTCGGATTTTACAAAAATATATATAAAAATTACTTTATTTAATAAACAATGGATAGCACTAGTAGACACAGGATCAACTTTAAGCATACTTAAGGAAAGCAGTTTTAATAAATTTGATTTACCTAAAATTAATGAAAAAGAAAAAACTATATTAAATACAATTAATGGCGTGGTCAGTAATCCTAGTAAAAAGGTAATTACACCATGTCCAAATGAGTTTAGTGCTCCACAAAATGCTAGAATGAAATGGATAATGTTGCAATTTAATAAACCATTTGATTTAATACTAGGTATGGATTGGATAGTAAAAAATGTAAAAAGTATAGATGTAGAAAATTTCGAAATTAAATTAGGTAATAATATATGTCTTCCTTTTTTATCAAAAATAATGCAAAATTATGGAGAAGTTATGGAAATTAGTGAAGACCCAACTATAGATTTAAGTCACTTGAATAACCAAGAAAACCAAGTAATTAAAAAACTTTTGAAAAAATTTAGTAAATTAATATATAGAGAAGGTGATAGTTTAACTAATACAAATTCAATTGTTCATGAAATAAGGACTATTAGTAATCAACAAATTAACTCAAGAGTTTATAGATTACCACCAAAACACGAAGAGGAAGTTAGGAAACAAATTAATGAAATGGAAACACAAGGGATCATAAGGAAGAGCAGAAGCAAGTACAGCTCTCCTATTATAGTTGTACCAAAAAAGAAAGATAAGTCTGGTATTCAAAAGTATAGAATTGTAGTGGATTATAGGAGGCTAAATCAACTTACTATTGATGATAAGTATCCTTTGCCTAATATCGACAGTATTTTAGATAAATTAGGTAAAGCGCAATACTTCAGCACATTGGATTTAGCAAAGGGTTACCACCAGATATTAATGGCAGAAAAGGATATTGAGAAAACAGCATTTGTAGCACCATCTGGATTGTATGAGTATGTTAGAATGCCATTTGGACTCAAAAACGCCCCTGCGACGTTTCAGAGATTAATTAATGAAGTTCTGAGAGAATATATTAATAAAATCTGTGTGGTATACCTGGATGACATCCTTATATTTTCCACCTCTCTAGAAGAGCATGAAATATCCTTACAGAAAATTTTTTCCAAATTACAAGAGCATAATTTAAAAATCCAACCCGAAAAGTGTAGTTTTCTTCAAAAAGAAACTCCTTTTTTAGGTCATATTTTAACGGCAAATGGAATAAAACCAAATCCAAACAAAATCGAAATAATACAAAACTTACAGATTCCAAAAACTGAAAAGCAATTAAAAGGATTTCTAGGTATAACGGGTTACTACCGTAAATTTATTAAGGATTATTCAAAGGTTGCGTATCCAATGATAAAGTATTTGAAAAAGGATTATAAAATTAATATAAATGATCCACAATATATAGCAAGTTTTGAGAATCTTAAAGCATTAATATCTTCTCATCCTATTTTAAAATATCCTGAATATGACAAGGAATTTGTCATTACAACTGATGCTAGTGATTATGCGATTGGGGCAGTTTTATCCCAACAAGGACATCCGGTATGTTACATATCCAGGACCCTTAATAATCACGAGCAAAATTATAGTACAACGGATAAGGAATTCCTTGCAATTATTTATGCTGTTACTTACCTCAGGCCATATATAAAGGGTGATTTTTTAAGAGCTTGATAACTTTTTTTAAAAAAAAAACGCATAAAATTTGCAAAATCTCATCGGTTTTTTATTTGAAACGTTAGATTGGTTCATGACATTTACTTTTTGAAGGTAATTTCATTTAAATGTTGACCGCGGCTGCGTCTTAGGTGGTCCATTCGGAAAGTCCAATTTTGGGCAACTTTTTCGAGCATTTCGGCCGGAATAGCCCGAATTTCTTCGGAAATGTTGTCTTCCAAAGCTGGAATAGTTGCTGGCTTATTTCTGTAGACTTTAGACTTGACGTAGCCCCACAAAAAATAGTCTAAAGGCGTTAAATCGCATGATCTTGGTGGCCAACTTACGGGTCCATTTCTTGAGATGAATTGTTGTCCGAAGTTTTCCCTCAAAATGGCCATAGAATCGCGAGCTGTGTGGCATGTAGCGCCATCTTGTTGAAACCACATGTCAACCAAGTTCAGTTCTTCCATTTTTGGCAACAAAAAGTTTGTTAGCATCGAACGATAGCGATCGCCATTCACCGTAACGTTGCGTCCAACAGCATCTTTGAAAAAATACGGTCCAATGATTCCACCAGCGTACAAACCACACCAAACAGTGCATTTTTCGGGATGCATGGGCAGTTCTTGAACGGCTTCTGGTTGCTCTTCACCCCAAATGCGGCAATTTTGCTTATTTACGTAGCCATTCAACCAGAAATGAGCCTCATCGCTGAACAAAATTTGTCGATAAAAAAGAGGAAACACATTTTGAACCGAACACTGATTTTGGTAATAAAATTCAATGATTTGCAAGCGTTGCTCGTTAGTAAGTCTATTCATGATGAAATGTCAAAGCATACTGAGCATCTTTCTCTTTGACACCATGTCTGAAATCCCACGTGATCTGTCAAATACTAATGCATGAAAATCCTAACCTCAAAAAAATCACCCGTTATATGGAAAAAAATGTCGCATTGTTACAGACCATTGTCCTATAAAATATCTTAATAATAAATATAAAGGCAAAGAATGTTCCCCTCGTCATCAACGATGGCTTTTAAAGCTGCAAGAATTTAATTACGAAATTGAGTATTTAAATGGTAAAGAAAATAAGGTGGCAGACTTTTTAAGTCGTTTAGAAAATTCTCCAAAAATAAACGAAAATAATTCTAATGAATCGAATTTCGAAATGTCAGAAACTATTCATTCAGCAGCAGAAGAGCTTTTAGAGCATATTATTATAAAAGAGGAAATAGTAAATAAATACAAAATTCAAATAATATTAACATTTAGTCCTTCATTTGATGTAAAAGTAGTGCATAAAAGAAAAATTATTCAAATAAATCCACTTGAAAATGAAACAATCATTAGAAATATTTTGAAGAATAATATTAAAATGGGTAGAATAGGAATTTTTTCTGAAGTATCAGATAAAGATTATCATAAAATACAACAAATATTAATTTCAATGTTTTCTCATGATAATAAAATCAATTTTGTTAAATGTACCCAAAGAGTAACTGAAATAGAAAATGAAGAAATACTGCACAAACAAATAGCTTTATACCATAACAATGAGTCTATGCACAGTGGTATCAATGAGACATATCATACGTTAAAAAACAAAATTTATTTTCCAAAATTAAAAGAACAAATACAACTTATTATTAATAATTGCGAAAAATGTCAACAAATTAAATATTCAAGAAAACCGATTAGACCTCTATTTCATTTTACTGAAACGGCAACGAAAAAAAATCAAATTATCCATATAGATATATTCCATTTTAAAAAGTTATCGTTTGTTACGTTTATTGATAAGCTTACAAAATTCGCTACAGCTTACACCATTACTGATCGAAATTGGCGCTCAAAGAAAGCGATTATAGTAGAACAATTCGCGAAATTTGGTAAACCCAGTAAAGTTATAATGGACAATGAGTTTAGGGCTGAACAACTTATTGAGTATTTTAAAAAGGAAGGTATTGAGGTCCATTTAACAAAACCTAACAGCCATACCGGTAACGCGGACATTGAGAGGCTGCACTCAACCCTGTTAGAAAAGCTAACGGGAATTGATGACCCAAGTCTCTCAACCGAAATGCGGATGCAGCTAGCCATGGGTAATTACAATGACCGATTCCATTCCACTATAAAATGTTCCCCAAGAATGGCTCAAAATAATATTGATCCAAAAATCTTGCATGATAATATAAATAAAGTAAAACAAAGAGTAATAAATAAAAGAAATAAAACCAGAGAAGACTATAAGGAAGGTAGAGAAATAGGTCCAATTAAAAATTATAAAAGAGTGCGGCACAAAGACAAACCTTACTTTAGAATAAACCCACTAAGCAACGTCCATTTATCTAATATAAAAAGGCCTTTGAAACATGAAAAAAATGAAACTCGAGATACTAATGACTCTATTGTTGATGACAATTCAAGCATAATAGCACTAGCAGGAGACATGGATTAAGATTGCGAGTTAAAAAATAAATAAACAAAAATTTTCGTACACATACATATATTTACATAATTGAAAAAAAAAAATACATTTTTAATATGAAAAACCTACATATCTTTTACCTTATTCACTTACACCAATATCATTCAAATATTAGATAAGTTAAGCTATTTACATATGGACATAATTTTCAAATTGTTCTTTATTTTAAGCTTAATCGAAAATAAAAATACATGAATTAATACATAATCAAAATAGTTAGTAAACTTAGCTTAAAAAAAAAATATGTATATAAATAAATAAAAAGAATATGGGGTAGTTCCTTAAGCAGCCCTGGGGGAGTTATATGTACATACATGTACATATGTACATATATATACATATATATATATATATATATATATAAATAATTTATAAACATACTTGTTATATAAAGGGTGATTTTTTAAGAGCTTGATAACTTTTTTTAAAAAAAAAACGCATAAAATTTGCAAAATCTCATCGGTTCTTTATTTGAAACGTTAGATTGGTTCATGACATTTACTTTTTGAAGATAATTTCATTTAAATGTTGACCGCGGCTGCGTCTTAGGTGGTCCATTCGGAAAGTCCAATTTTGGGCAACTTTTTCGAGCATTTCGGCCGGAATAGCCCGAATTTCTTCGGAAATGTTGTCTTCCAAAGCTGGAATAGTTGCTGGCTTATTTCTGTAGACTTTAGACTTGACGTAGCCCCACAAAAAATAGTCTAAAGGCGTTAAATCGCATGATCTTGGTGGCCAACTTACGGGTCCATTTCTTGAGATGAATTGTTGTCCGAAGTTTTCCCTCAAAATGGCCATAGAATCGCGAGCTGTGTGGCATGTAGCGCCATCTTGTTGAAACCACATGTCAACCAAGTTCAGTTCTTCCATTTTTGGCAACAAAAAGTTTGTTAGCATCGAACGATAGCGATCGCCATTCACCGTAACGTTGCGTCCAACAGCATCTTTGAAAAAATACGGTCCAATGATTCCACCAGCGTACAAACCACACCAAACAGTGCATTTTTCGGGATGCATGGGCAGTTCTTGAACGGCTTCTGGTTGCTCTTCACCCCAAATGCGGCAATTTTGCTTATTTACGTAGCCATTTAACCAGAAATGAGCCTCATCGCTGAACAAAATTTGTCGATAAAAAAGCGGATTTTCGGATTTCGAACCGAACACTGATTTTGGTAATAAAATTCAATGATTTGCAAGCGTTGCTCGTTAGTAAGTCTATTCATGATGAAATGTCAAAGCATACTGAGCATCTTTCTCTTTGACACCATGTCTGAAATCCCACGTGATCTGTCAAATACTAATGCATGAAAATCCTAACCTCAAAAAAATCACCCGTTACTTACACATAATTACTTAAATATAAACATACATATGTATATGTACATGCACCGCTAAACGAAAACCAATAAAACGTAATACAAAATAATGCAACAACAAATAATAAAGACACTTGCTTGACAACAACATGTGCAGCAACAATGCATTCATTGGCGATCAGGACAACCGCCAAATCACCTGACAAATGTTTGTAGGTAATGTTGTTGTTGTCATAGCAGTGATGAACAAACTAAAGAGCGACCGTTAAATGGTCCGATTAAGCAAACAACAAATTGTAAGGATAGCGGATATAAAATATTTTACTCATTACTATAAATAGGCTAAGCACTTAGAAATAATTGGGAATTGTAGTTTCGGATGTCAAAGAATAAAGACATATTATTCTTACTCGTGGACTTTTATTTTTCTTTAACTCGCGCGAAACACATTTC
>NC_064305.1:22224797-22252802 GCF_023373825.1 Bactrocera dorsalis | reverse complement strand
CGTTCCATATTCGCCAATTTTGTGTTACGTACTATTTTTGGTTTATGGAAATGGCAGTTTTATGAAACAAACACAAATTAAATTAAACGTCAATTTTGCTTTGCAATCGAACACGCAAAATTTAGAGGGCAATAAAAATGCGCCTTGCTTTACTGATATATTGATATATTTTGTTTTAAAAAGTGAGTTATTTAGTGAAACTGATTTAGCGTGTTGGCGAATACCGATTTATGTACATTGGAATTTATCATTCAATTGGTCTGCTTCCTTAGTTGAATTCATTCATTTTTGGAGTTTTCAAAGGTAAGTTATTGGTCCGTAAAACCTTATATGAACTTTATGCAAATGAATGATAATTTCCAATTAGATATTTGGTACGATGCCAAGAATCAGTACGTATGGTAACACTTTCTCGGAGTTCCCAGGCCGCAAGGAGAACACGAAATAGCAGAGCACGTCAAAGGGAAAGTGTTATTTAGAGGGTATCACCACGAAATAGACTGCTGGAGAGTAGCACGCACCAGTTAGAAGATGTCAACCAAACATACAATCAGCAAGAACGATTGAGAAGAAGGGAAGTTCACAATCAGCAACAACGATCGAGAAGAAAGGAAGTTCGTGCTCGCCAAAGTGATGAAGTAAGATCACAACATGCGATTATTCGACGACAACAGCGGCAACATCTTTCTTTTGTGAACTTTGAACGGGCAGGTTTTTCGATATGATCCAAACATTCAATATAGCGCATCTGTTCAAATCGGTCAGATGTCAGTAGTTTGCCAATATTGCAATGCAGTCAAATTTAAAAATGAACCGTTGCCAGAATTGCTTTTACCACCACAGCCATTGTTCCAGCTGCTTTACGGTGAATCTCCTCACTCGAGCCATTTCTTAAAGCAAATTGTAAATGAACAAACCTACAATCCAACGTTTAAGGTATTTTTGCCAAACAATATTCGACAGAAACTACAGAGCTCTCCTACAATTATACACGTTCATGGGCAAATGTTTCATCTCGCTGGATCGCTGTTGCCGCATCCAGATCAAGAACACAAAATATCTCCAAATTTACTTTCTGGGAGATTCACATGATGAAGTAAATCAGCGTTGTGCTATCTTCAATACAACGAAAAGAGAAATAATCGAACGATTGCAGCAAATGTTACACGAGCACAATGGCCTCATTAAACTGTTTACGATTTCGTTGGAACGTATGCCAACAGATGATCATAGTATAATCATACAAGCGGACAAAAGACCAACAGGGTCACATGAAAGACAATGTAATGCACCTACAGTTAGCGAAATATCAGTGGTTGTTGTTGGAGAAAATTTGCAGTCGCGTGATATTGTTATCAAACGTAGAAATCAAAACGCACTAAAACGGATAAGTGAGACACATCGGTCTTACGACGCAATGCAATATCCGCTCATGTTCTGCCGTAGAGAAGACGGATATCACTTAGGATAATAAGATGATAAATCCGGTGAATGGTTAGTAAAAAAAAATTTTTGTTTGCTACTTCATATAGGTAATTTAAGCTTTTAGGTGTCGAGACAAATAAAAAAGTCAGTTCAATGAAGTTTTACGCATATCGAATGATGATTCGCCAAAACTATGACAACCATTTACATGAGATATGGACGGTTATTTCAACAGTATGCAGTTGACATGTATGTTAAAGTTGAGACAGAACGACTTAATTACATGCAATACAATCAGTCGAAGTCGGCGTCGCTCACCCGCTGACAATGGCAGAACATTCATCACTCAATTGAAAGGAAAGAATTTCGTGGTTGATAACACATGGATCGTTCCATATTCGCCAATTTTGTCTAAGGCATTCAAAACACATATAAATGTTGAGTATTGCAGTTCAATAAAATCAATTAAGTATGGTTGCAGATATGTCACCAAAGAAATCGATATGGCGGTTATTGGCGTTGAACGAGATGAAATTAGCAAATTTCAAATGAGCAGATATGTGAACTGCAATGAAGCAATCTGGAAAATATTTTCATTTGCAATTCATGAACGCCATCCTACTGTTGTGCATCTGTCAGCTCATTTGGAGAATGGCCAGCGAGTTTATTTCAACGCAGAGCACATAGTACAGCCTACGGAAATACCACCAGCAACCCACTTTAACAAGTTTCTTTGCAACTTGCGCCAGTGATCCGTTCGCGAGAACATTGCTTTACTCGGAGATGCCTCGGTATTATACATGGAATGCATCGTCTTTCCCCCGGCGCAACATAACCCTGGCGGTTCATTTTTAAATTTGACTGCATTGCAATATTGACAAACTACTGACATCTGAGCGATTTGAACAGATGCGATATATTGAATGTTTGGATCATATCGAAAACCAGCCCGTTCAATGTTTACAAAAGCAAGATTTGTAAAAATTTTGTTAAAGTATACACAATGAAATTAGGAAAAATCGTTCATATTCTATTAAAACCAATACCGGTGTAATTTTTGAAATCAAAAAAAAAATCTATTTTGGGCAGAACGAAGTTTGCCGGGTCAGCTAGTAAACATATAAATAGTTTATTAAAAATTTCGGCGACGTTTTAAATGATGCCTCTAAAGGTTGGTTCACTTGATGCATTCATTTAATGCTTTTCATGGGTTTCCTTTTTTTCCACCATTTTAATTTTTATTTAAAAAAAAAAGTAACCAAGATTTGTTTGTTTTATACTAACCATTTTGCTGGCATATTCTTTCGTTAAATTTATGAAAATTTTCATAGGCGAGGAAAATGGATGGAACTTTTTGGGGTAACAGACACCCTAAAGGAGCTATTCGCCTGCCAGCGCCATTTCGCGTTCCAGATGAGGAACAAATTAAGGTTAAGTAAAGGGGCAGTTCCCAATAGTAATTTGTACGCACCCACAGTGGATGTAATTACAAAAAAAAAATAGTGTTTGAAATAGGTAGCTTAGTCGAACAGACGGACGCAAATGACGGGGAATTCGATTAGGGCCTGAGGATTTTGCTGCTCAGGAGGAGGGTTTTGATTATTTTAGGGAAACAGAAAAAGTTAGGGCAGAAGTGATTCCTTGTTAGCCATGTATACAACGGGTCACCTAGATACATCTCAGTCCCAAACCCTTTTAAATACCGCGGAGTTTGTATTGTTTTTCGACCAACTCTTCAATATTTTTGATAGTAAATGCCTCGGAGCATTAAAAAAATATGGTGAACCCTTTTCGGGCAGCTTAGATCAAATGAATTTTTTAGTAGAAGCCGAAGAAGCACTTAACTCTATCACCGTTTGTGATATCTTTGGTCGAGATATCACAAATACATTTTCGTTTATTAGAGGTTGGCTTCTTAACATTCGCAGTTTAAGACGATTGTGGCGCATATTGTCCCGAGAGGGATTTAAATATATCAAGGCAAGAAGACTTTGCCAAGACGAACTAGAACACTACTTCGGACAGATTAGGAAAGGGGGAGGATTGAACACAAGAACAACTACGTCTATGTTTTCTGACCTTTTCTGCCAATCTTTGGGCCTTTGACATGTCAAATTCGTGACACGTGGCAATTGTGAATCTCTGCAGGGTAGAGATTTAGAGCTACTTTCTTTCAATACCCTTGAAAGAGTATGTAATGACCCTTTGATTCAGGATAGTCCTTGGTTTGCCAAGACCGTTCTTAGATAGCCCTCTATAGTGTTAGGAATTGTATCGAAATCGATGCAATTGAAAGCGATTTCCTACAGCGAAATTAATTTGCATATTTTTGTGGTTATATGTATTATGAATATTTTAAATTGCATAATTGTTCCCAACCTTTGCCACTTTTTGAAAAAGATCAGATCCCTGAAGACGCATTCACTTTTACAAAAGAAAAAGTGTACGATTCGTCAAATCTGGTAAAAGCTCCTGAACCCTTCATCGATTTTTTGAAAAAACTTGATGCTATATTGAATGACAATTTTGATTCTTGTTGTCATCTTATAGGATTTTCAAAAAAATTGCATAGTATGATGGGAGATGTAGAGCCTTTTTATTGCTGCGAAAATTCACAACCCAACTTTCTAAAAAACCCTTTTTATAAGGATTAGAACATATTTTTCTTTAAGAATTTTTAATAGGCAGACAGCCAACCCTCATTTTCGGCACATCAAATTTTTGTGCACTTCACATAGGTAACTACCTCCCCCTTTTAAAAGTTAGTTTCGGTATTTTAATATATTTAGTAGAGTTATAGGATTTTGGATACATCTGTTGTGGGAGCTTAAAAATCTTATTAAATTATTTTGTGCAATATTTTTATTTAAATTATTAATTATGTTTACTTTATGTTGTAAAGGTGAAAATAGGCCTACCGGGGAACCGAACACTTAAAAAATGTCGGTAACGCGCCTTATTGCAAACCTCAGGGGGTGTGGAAAATACAAAACTTAAAGATTCAAAAATAAATTATTAAAAATATTTATAATGTTAATAAAATTTGTTTAATTTCGTTGGAATAAAAAGTTTATGAGAAATACATATTGACTTATCTTTATTAAAAAGTTCGCTTACTATTACAAGTTAAAGTCCACAAATTTGCATTTTTTTACAATTAAATGTCTTTTAACAAAAGTCTCACCAACAATCAATGGCACTACTAAACTAAACACCTTAACTGGTGAAGCTTCTTTCTTTATTTTACTCTAAGAAATAGCCTCATCTGGTCGAGCACCACTGTCACTGCCACCGAATTTCCGAAGCTGTGTTAATAAAAACGGAATAATCGGCTCCTATCTCATCAAATTCGCATTGCATATGTGATGCTTTATAATACCGCCACCAATTATAATCATTCCCGATTTGGTGGCTTTCACAGCCATAGTGTTTAGACGTCGCAAATCGGACAAAATATCTACCACTAATCCGGGGTGACGGAAAGAGAGGAAATACATCATGTCACCTAGGCTACCATCTGTAAGCGCAGGGCAAAACACAGATATTTTATGTTTCGCAGCCCAGTAGTATATTAAGCTGGTGTCGTTTATCCTTTCCCCCAAGTCGTTGTATAATACGAGAAGGAGACCAAATCATGCCTTTCCTTTTTTGCTCTTCAACCATTTCATCAAGTAGCAGCATGAGCCAATTCTCGAACTTGCAATTACCTATACGATTTATACCACGATCCCGTAAAGATCGGCCAGATAATTCGAATGATCCCATGTACGTGGGAGCTAGGCATTTAATAAAGTATTCTTCAACGCTACCCGCTGTCGTTACTAGACAATCCACCATTTGATGTTCAACGAGGAATCGTAATGTCCCCAGTAATCCCGACGACACTAGATTAGATGTGAATCCAAGGAATATTGTACAGCTATGTTTTCGTCTAATGAATTCATCCGTTTCATGAAAATCGGCTTCCTTAAGGTTTCAACGGCTGCTGCCTACAATAAAGCTAAGAATATTTTAAAATACATAAACCTTTGCATAAAAAAATGGTTACATTACTCGTACCATTAGATTGATTTCTCTTATTGCCAACCCAAGATTAGTAGCTTGAAACTCCGTATTAACATACGACTCAAATAATTTTGAGTAATCAATTCCTTGATTCCAATAATAGCCCGTACGATGGGTGTGTTTTCTTGTATATTTTCACTTCGTTTAAGTACCGCTTCTTTGGCGATAGCTGGTTCAACGGACATAAAACCTATGTTCTCTCCAATTATTAAACTTTAAATAAAATATCTAGTAACTTTATACAAACTAAACTTTGTTTTGATTTAATTTGAATGTTCGAATATGGAAAGCTGCACCTTTTATGTTTTCTGTCGGTCAAATGTAAACGAATACATTCAGAAGAAAACTCACCACCGAGAAAATCTAAAAACAGGGCTGCTTTTTATTAATAAGAACTCACTACATAAAGAATATCTGACTATCAGTAAATGATATTTTTATGGGCGAAACATGACACACTATGAGGTTTAAATCATTAATAAATAATTTCCTTTTATATTAAGCAACAATATTTATAGTTTTTTTTTATTTAATAGAATAAATTTGCAAAGTATTTACTACCTCAATATATACAGCACTGTGTTGCTACCTCTGAAAATCGAAGATGGCCGCTATTCACCCCTCAGAAAGCTACCACGAAAAGGTTATCTACTGTATATACTGGTATATACTGTGGTCGTATCTCTTTACCATTCCTGTTTCTTCGCTTCTAAGGCACGTTATATTTCTACTATGGATAATACTTGCTAGATTTGGCTCAATGGCTCGTTTTTCACTTAGTTCACTTTTTAATTTATAAAAAAAATTAGTTTTATTTTTTAATTAATATTTAGTGTACTGACGTATTTTTAGTCTTATCAATCTTTGGATTAATGCCGACGTAATCTTTTGATTACTGCGTGGGTTTCCAACTGCGCCACTTTCGTAATTAAAGCCGAACGAAAGATTAAATTTTAACATTTTTATTTATTGTGTAACTTACAGTTCGGTTGCTGCTTAAGAACTAACAAACTTTCTTTAAAAATTTCTTATATTTATATAGTTCTTAAATTTACGACTGTGGTCTCAACACAACGTTAGTTGAACTCATACATCTTCTTCTTAAATTGGCGTAGACACCGCAGAGAACGTTTAATATAGAGAAGATTCACGGCGCGAATAACGTAAAAATATTTTTGGCTAACTCGGCAGAGATGGAAGAGTCTCACCACAGACAAGTTATGAGCGAGTTTCACCACATTTAACAGCGATTGAAGGGTGTTTAGAGTCTATGAGAATAACATGTAAATGTAAATAAGAGAGCCAATGCAGGGCAATATACATACATGTGTATTTATATGCAGGTGACTTTTGGTTGGCGGAAAAGATCCTGTATGCTTTTGTATACTATATACAAGTAGTTAGATTTTTTCTAAGCCTAATATACGTATGCATGCATGCTCCTTATGATACTCCCAACAACAGCATTGTGATATTTTCATGCTTCATGTTAGCTTTCAACCAGAGGATCGCTTGTGTGTGATACATATGCAAATACATACATATGTATGAATGTATGCTTTTGCGTTTTGCCGTCAGCAATTCAATATTGACATGTAAATATAATTATGATATGAGTATAATTTTATATGAATGCATAGTACTATTTACAGCCAATTTGGACTTGAATATTTAATAATATTATTTGATTTTTACATAATATATTATACTAATAAATATTTTTGTATTATTTCTTAGTAATAGAAATTGAATTTATCAAAACAATATATGTGTGTATAAATACATCGTCTATCATATTAATCTCTTTATCTGCTCATATGATTGCATGTATACGCGTGTGCGCGCATTGATCTGCATGTTCATATATTCTTATATACTTATATGTACATATATTTGTATACACTTCCGAACAAATAATGCACAAGCATACAAACATACATATGCGTACACATGTGAATATGTCACCACAAAGAATTGAAGCATTGTTCTACAAAAACAACAATTGTCTAAATAGCAGAAGCATCACAAGTCAATATGGCAGCCGAATTGGCGAAGCCCAAATGTAGTAAATTTTACAACAAAAATGATTTCATTCATAAACGCAGGCGCATATTCCACAAACGACCTCGTTTCATTCATAAAAACAGACGCCGCAACATCTCTCCGAGCATGCCTTTGCCAACAAGCGTCTTTTCGCGACGATGGCAAAAGCTAAAAATCATAAATTGAACAACTTTCTGATGATTCTTCACAGAAAGAAGTGAGAAAAGTGGCAACATAGGAGTTGTCGATTTATAATATTTGTCTAAAATATTTTTCCGTGACTCGCAAAAATCTGCGTCGATATGTATGCAAGCTGATACATATGCATACATATTTACGCTAGTTTATTGGCGAAGCTGTTACAGCGGCAAGGGAAGCGGTCAATAAGCGGCCATTCATTTATTTTTTTCCGCACAGCTTGGATTTTCTATCATCACACAAGTGCTGAACACATTGAGTGCGACAGACTGTTCTGTCAAATATTAGAATACGTTCTTAGGGAC
Source organism: Bactrocera dorsalis (assembly GCF_023373825.1). Lineage (NCBI taxonomy): Eukaryota > Metazoa > Arthropoda > Insecta > Diptera > Tephritidae > Bactrocera > Bactrocera dorsalis. Next base: position 22,244,766 of record NC_064305.1, on the reverse strand, counting down.
ACAGTTATTGAGGCAGCTGCACAACTACATAACTGTGTCCATAAGAACGTGTGTATTTTAATATTTGACAGAACAGTCTGTCGCACTCAATGTGTTCAGCACTTGACTCTTTGACAAAACGCCAGTTTCGGCCATTCGTTGATCTTGACAACGGAGATGCGAAAGATGCGTGCGACTACATATGTATTTGGCTGCCATATTGACTTGTGACGCTGCTGATGCTATTTCAAACGATTGTTGTTTTTGTAAAGCAATGTTTGTAGTTTTTGCGGGTGACATATAAGTTAACACCAGAAATATTGCAAGTAAACCAATAACTGCCGACGTCAACTATCACCCAATAGGAAATATTCGAGACGTTTAGTCAGCAGAAACAAACAATTGGGAACAACATCCGCCATGCGCCGCATAAGCGAAAGTAACTAGAAACCAACATCCGCCATAACGTTAACCAAAAGTACTGACGCAGGTAGATTTAGGCAATATTAAGAATATGTTTAATTGTAAATTAGAGTTAGTTGTTAAGTTGATTTCAACCAATAAAGGTCACTCTTGACCACAAAATTTTAATTTTTTTGACTTTATAACAAGTAAGTCATTAACTGGCGCCCGAGCCTAAAATATACGGCACGAGAAGTTTCGGTAAAAAAGCACCATATGCAGTGCTAAACGGGAAGCAACTCGAAATAGTTATCCGGTACGGGAAGTTTCGGTAAAAAGGCATCATAAGTAATGCTAAATAAGGAGCAATCCCAACAAATAATTAAAACCTCAAAAAGGTACCATAAGTAGTGCCAAAGAGAAAGCAACTGAATTTGAATTCCTTACCCACGCTTGAGGAAGGAAGGTGAGCAACTTGGAGCAAGACGGTGATCCAGTAGTATCCAGAAGGAAAAAAGGACCAAATCATCATTGCCAGCCGCCATGAAGCTGATCATAATGTAAGAAATAGGTTAAGATTGTGAAAATTTGTAGAAACCAAAATAAATTAAAAGAATTTAAAAGTTTAAAAGAGTGAATATATGTACATATATATATGTATTTCCATTTAATATCCTTCAAAACAAAAATTGTTTTAAAATTGTGAAAGTTTTTAAAAGAATCAAGTGAATTGTTATACAAAAGGAAATATATTTTTCTCTTCCTCTCACGAAAATTAGTAAAAGTAAAATTTATATTAAGCAAATTTAATAATACAAAATCGTTCATAATATAAACAAATCAAATAAAATAAGGCTTGTACAGCCTATAAAAAAATATTTTTAGTAACAAAATAACATTAATTATCTCTGCGATTCCGTAGCCAACTCAGGAGTTGACCGGACCCTCTAGAGTATAAATAACCCGTTCCTAGAAAGGATAACATACATTTTTTTAAAACAAAATAAATAACACAATCATATAAGGACCTCTCCAAAAATGTCTAACCCAAACAACCTGATTAGGCCATCATTACTAGGGAATGCTGCTCCCACTGCTACAGCAGGACCTTCGGCTCCGGCTAACCCAATTTCGCCAGAATTAGTAAACATAATTAAAACTATGGTAGCCCAAGCCCTAGAAACGAATGGACCCAACTTAGTTCAAAGTGTCCTTAATAACACAACAAATCCCATAGTAACCGATCAGACAATAGACGTACAATTTCAGAATAACATGAGCGAGATGGATAAAATACCAGATGTAGTACGCTCATTACGAGAATTTTCAGGAAACGCTTCGGAGTTTACCTCCTGGAAAAAGAGTGTCGAGCGGATTTTGAGGATATACGAACCCTCAAAAGGCACTCCACGCTATTTCGGTATTTTAAATGTAATTAGAAACAAAATTATAGGGAAAGCAGATATAGCACTAGAGTCGTATAACACGCCTTTAGATTGGACGGCTATATCTCGTTGTCTAACTACCCATTATGCAGACAAAAGAGACATTGGTACTTTAGAGTATCAAATGACTTGTCTCATACAGGGAAGACTAACGATTAACGAATTTTACCAAAAAGTGTATTCGCACCTATCATTAATCCTCAACAAAATTGGTTGTATGGAAGTAGGAGAAGAAGCAATACATCTTCTTACGGAAAACTACCGTGCTAAAGCCCTTGACACGTTTGTCAGAGGACTTTCGGGTGACCTTCCTAGGCTTCTCGGCATCAGAGAACCAAAAAGCCTACCAGAAGCTCTTCACCTTTGCCTGAAGTTAGAAAATCAAAACTTTAGAGCAAATCACGCTAACAATCAATTTCCTAGACAACAATTCCAACAACAGAATTTTTTTCCAAATCTTAATCGACAACTTTCTCAAACCAAATTCCATCCCGAGCTAGCTTTTATACCAAAACCAAATCAAATATTCAATCCTTATGGTCAACAACGGTATCCCCAAAATCCAGTAAACCAACAACATGGTTTTCATAATCAAAACCCATTTAATCAACCACCAAATAATCCCCCTCCAAGACCACCAAAACCACCTCAACCAATGGACGTAGACGTTAGCTTAAGAACAAATGCTATCAATTACGCCAATAGACCAAATCCCAAATTCACTGTCAAACGACCATCAAATTTTTCAAACAAAAATGATCTGCAACCAAAAGTTCAAAGGAATTTTCATGTAAACTCAAACTTTGAACCTTACAGCGAACAAAATTATCAATACAACAATGACTACCAAAACAACGAATACAACTATGACTTTTCCGATACAACACAAACCGACGAAAACGAACAATCACTAGACCTGACAGATGTACATTTTTTAGATTAAACAGCTCTTCGTTACCTTATTTCAACTGCAAAACGAAGAGTGGAGAAATTTTAAAAATCCTAGTCGATACAGGTTCCAATAAAAACTATATTCAGTCAAATTTAGTACCAAATCCCAAAGAAAACAATAACCCTTTTTACGCAAATTCAATCGGTGGAAAAATACACATTACCCATCACACTTTTCTAAATCTTTTTAATATTGAAGAATGCAAATTAAAATTTTTTTTGTTACCCACTCTTACAACTTTTCACGCAATTCTTGGAAATGATAGTTTAAAGGAACTATCAGCAATTATCCATACTAAAGAAAATTTTATGATCGTAGCAAACAAACGTAAAATTCAACTCTATCAATATAGAGCCCAAGATGTCCATTCCATTCAAATCCGTGACGAACATATGAATACTTCAGAAAAAAATGAAATTAAACAACTTGTACAAAAACACAGAAACTTATTTTCAGAACCTAATGAAAAACTACCGTACACAACTAAAGTAGTAGCGGAAATTAGAACAAATTCAGATACACCTGTCTACTCAAAATCATACCCATATCCTGCCAGTTTAAAACAAGAAGTAGAAAAACAAATAAATAAACTATTAGAGGACGGTATTATCAGAAAATCAAGATCGCCATACAATTCACCAATATGGGTTGTACCCAAAAAGGACGATGCATCAGGCGAAAAAAAATTCAGATTAGTTATTGATTACAGAAAACTGAACACAGTTACAACTGCTGACAGATATCCAATACCAGAGATAAATGAAGTACTATCACAATTAGGAGAAAATAGAATATTTTCAGTAATCGACTTAAAAAGCGGTTTCCATCAAATTCCTCTTAAGGAATCTGACGTGGAGAAAACAGCCTTTTCTGTGAACAACGGAAAATATGAGTTCACAAGATTACCTTTTGGACTGAAGAACGCCCCATCCATATTCCAACGTACATTAGACGATATTTTGAGACAATATATAGGAAAAATATGTTATGTCTATATAGACGACATAATAATATTTAGCAAAGATGAAAAATCTCATTCAGAGCATATTGATAAAATTTTTGATACACTCCGCAAAGCTAATATGAAAGTACAAGCAGACAAATGCGAATTCTATAAAAACCAAGTAGAATTTTTAGGATTCATAATTTCTTCTGCTGGTATTTCCACAAACCCATCTAAAGTAAAAAGTATTGTAGATTTTCCATACCCCAAAACACTTAAAGACCTTAGATCATTTCTAGGACTTTCAGGATACTATAGACGTTTCATAAAAGATTATGCAAAATTGGCTAAACCCCTCACAACTCTACTTCGTGGTGAAGAAGGTAGAATGTCAAAAAATGTTTCCAAAAAAATCCAAATCCAATTAAACAACGACGCTAAAGCAGCATTTAATAAAATAAAATCCACATTGACATCGAAAGACGTCATTTTACATTATCCCGATTATAAAAAAGAGTTCGATTTAACAACAGATGCTTCCAAGTATGCCATAGGCGCTGTCTTAGAACAGAATGGAAAACCCATAACCTTTATATCTAGGACATTAAGTAAAACCGAAGAAAATTATGCAGTAAACGAAAAAGAAATGCTTGCCATAATTTGGGCACTAAATTCCTTTAGAAATTATCTGTATGGCACGGCAAAAGTAGTAATCCATACAGACCATCAACCTCTCACATACGCTTTAAGCAATAAAAACAATAATTCTAAATTAAAACGGTGGAAAGCCATACTCGAAGAATATAATTACGAATTAAGATATAAACCTGGTAAAGCCAACATAGTAGCAGATACACTCTCAAGACCATTCGAAATAAATTCTTTATCAGTAGCCACACATTCAGATGATAGCTCATCTCACAATCTAATTCCAGCCGTAGAAGTACCCATAAATGTTTTCAAAAACCAACTTTGGATCTCTTTAGGAGACGAAGATAGTTACCAATTTAAAATACCATTCCCTACATACCATAGACATGTAATAATTAAACAAACATTTTCCTCAGAAAACCTAATTTCACTTCTAAAACGTTACTTAAACCCTTCGGTGATAAATGGCATATTTACTTCCGAAGAAATAATGGGAATAATTCAGCAACTATACCCAATCCATTTTTCTAATTATAAAATTCGATATACTCAGATGAAAGTTGAGGACATTACGAACGAAGACATTCAAAACGAAACAATATTAAAAGAACATAAACGCGCACACAGAAACCGAGACGAAAATTCAAAACAACTCATACAAAAGTTTTACTTTCCTAAGATGAGAGCAAAAATAGAAAATATAATAAAGCAATGCAAAATTTGTAAAGAGAACAAATACGACCGCCATCCTAATAAACCACAACTACACGAAACCCCAATTCCCGAATATCCTGGTGAAATAGTCCATATAGATATATACAATACAGAAAAAAAACTGATACTCACTGCAGTGGATAAATTCTCGAAATATGCTCAAGTTAGGATAATAGAATCAAAAGCAATAGAAGATATCAGGGAACCATTGCGACAAATACTTTTCGCTTTCGGAGTACCCAAAACAATAGTCATAGACAACGAGAAATCTCTAAATTCATCTTCAATACAATTTATGGTCGAAGATCAACTTGGTATTAGAATTTTTAAAACACCCCCTTACGCGAGCAAAGTTAACGGACAGGTAGAAAGATTTCATTCTACCCTATCTGAAATTATGCGTTGTCTTCAAACCGAACATACCCATCGCTCCTTTCAGGAACTCCTAGACCGTTGTACATACGAGTATAACTATTCCATACACTCGGCTACAGGGAAACGACCAATAGAAACATTTTTTGGTAGACGCATTTCAATAGACCCAGAGCAATACGAGAAAGCAAGACAAGAAAATATCATAACTCTTCAGAAAAGACAAGCAAAAGATTTAGAATTTCACAATAAAACACGAAAGCCAATGAAAACCTACTCTCCTGGAGAAATAATATATGTTAGAATAAACAAACGATTAGGATCTAAGCTCACAGCTAGATATAAAAAAGAAGTTGTGAAAGAGGATAAATCCAGTGTTGTAATCACAGAGAAAGGACGAACGGTGCACAAAAGCAACATTAAAACCTAGTTTTATTACCCCTTCTTTTTCATTTTTCTTCCTCTTACAGATTTTTCGTAAATCTGGTGTACGCAGACTTTCAAATAATAGACTACACCAACTCGCAGTTAGCAACATTTAATACAGGACTAACTAAAATTCAAACAGGAACGTACAGAATAATTCACAAAGTCGACCTGGATGCATGCCAGAAAACATTGAATGAAATAAGCAGCATCATTAAGATAAAGATCACTGAAGAAAATTCCCTCCTTCCTATTCTCATTAACGAAATAAACTTGACACAGACTTATTTAAACAGACTTAAACCAAGGAGATTTAAAAAATCAATAGATGCACTAGGGACAGTCTGGAAATGGATCGCTGGAAATCCCGACCATGACGACCTAGTAATTCTAGAAAATCAACTTAATAATATAATAGAAAATAACAATAAACAAGTAATAATTAACAAAGTAATTTTTGACAGAATTAACAATATAACCACAATATCAAATAAAATAATAAAAACCTTACAAACGAACGAAGAAATACAACACCATTTGGCTGTTGAAATAAAATATAAATTAAAAATTATTAAAGAGGAAATAATTAATATAGATTACGCAATGCATTGGGCAAAGGCCGGCATCGTAAATTCATATATTTTGTCAAATGACGAACTTAGATTAATAAAATCTGTATTTGAAAATAATAATTTTACATTAAATAATATGGAAGACTCATTAGAACTAGCAAATGTAAAAGTCGCGTCAAACAATACAATGTTACTTTATATAGTCGGAATACCCTTAACAAATGAGGATATTTGCGACTCAATTTTAATAAAACCAATAAAAATGAAGAAAAATATTAATAAAATCCCCTATGAGGATATAGTTACTTGTAATAATAACAAAATTTTTGGCGTTAAGAATAAATGTAAGGAATATAATAATATAAGAATTTGTAACCGTAAGAACTTAATAGATATTAGTAACACTACTTGCGTCCCTCGACTACTTCGAAGCGAACCAGCGGAATGCACTATTATAAACAATCAACACATCCCATCAGTAGAGAACATCTCACCTGGTATCATACTACTAAATCAGTACAATGGCACAATAGAGATCGACAACCAAAAGATAAATCTTACTGGATCGTACGCAGTACAATATCACAATTCTACAGTTAGCATTGACGAACAAAAATATACCTTTAGCGAAACGTTAAGCACCAAACCACTACCCGCAATCCTGCAACCAAATCTCCCTTCAAATAGAGAAGAAGAAATCCTAAGTTTAGAAATGTTGAAAGAACTCCACATGAACAACACCAAACACCTAAAAGCACTACATATAACCCACAGAGCAGCTTTAATCACGAATTTATCGCTTTCAATCATCAGTCTTATATTCGTAGCGGTAATAGTCATCGCATTAGTTCTAAGGGAACTTTTCAAAAGCAAACTGGTAAAACGTTCAAGTTATAACGTAAACGTAAACGTGAGTGACCCTAAAGAGTTCACAACATCCGAAACACCACAGTTAACAGAGTCAATAACGCTAGTAAGCCAAATGCAGTAACCCAGTAGAACAAACGGGGACGTTTGTTTTTGGGGGTGGAGGAGTTAACACCAGAAATATTGCAAGTAAACCAATAACTGCCGACGTCAACTATCACCCAATAGGAAATATTCGAGACGTTTAGTCAGCAGAAACAAACAATTGGGAACAACATCCGCCATGCGCCGCATAAGCGAAAGTAACTAGAAACCAACATCCGCCATAACGTTAACCAAAAGTACTGACGCAGGTAGATTTAGGCAATATTAAGAATATGTTTAATTGTAAATTAGAGTTAGTTGTTAAGTTGATTTCAACCAATAAAGGTCACTCTTGACCACAAAATTTTAATTTTTTTTGACTTTATAACAAGTAAGTCATTAACTTATATTATAATTCGCATGGCTATAAAACAATAACAAAAACAAACAACAACATTTGTTTGCCGCAACAACAAAATTACAACTACAACAAGCAATGATTTTGCGAAATGAAAATAAACTACAATTAAAAATGCATGTTGCATGTGTTGAAAGAAGAAAAAAAAACATAAAATAGTATTGTGCATAGCTACAAAAACAACAAATCGATTATCTACCACAACAACAATTATTCTTTTTTTAAATTGTTTACATTGAAAATTTAATATGCAAGTGGCATGACTTATCCGTGTCGCCAGTCAGTCAGGCGAATCAATAAAAGTGAATTAAAAAATTAAATAAAATAATTCTAAATAAAATTAAATTGCGAGAAGAGAAATTGTAATTAAAATTTAATAATATATAAAGGATGATCCATTTGGAAGTTCCCTAGTTTGTTAAAGAAAAAACAAAAAATTTCAAATTTAATGGGGAATGTTTATCATCATTCGAAAGATCATTCTTTGGTATTTATTTCAAATGTTGGCTGCGGCTACATTTCTGATGGTCCATCCGTTGAGCCCAGTTTTCGATGACTCGTTCGAGCATAGACCCACACAGAAAATGGTCTAACCCGAAAGGCCCAAAATGTAAATTATCTGCTTTCAATCACATTTGATGGATGCGATGTGTGGGAAGAGCCCATAGAGCAAATCAATGACGCTTGGGAAGGTCGAGCGGCTTCACTTCTCGCACAAGATATATATATATAAATATATTTTGTACGCTTTCAATTCAAGATCTCGACCTAAAATGCGTCAAGACGTTCCATACGTCAGTCCGAGTATCTGCGAGCGGCATAAAATCGATTTCCCATGGTCTTCATGTACACTCTCAGCTTCTATATGTATTCACTGCGTGCTGGATATAGCATATTCGGTCGAATTTTATCCAATAATGAATGCTAGGTTTCAAGGTGTTGGAATAGAATGGTCGGTAGGCAGATTATAATGACCGTAAGTTGAGAAAAAGCGCGGGTGAACGTTTTCAGGTAGGATTTAAACGAATTTGGCAACGGGAGGCCGAGCGCTGTCATGTAGAAGAATCACTTTTTCGTGCCTCTCCTAGTAATGAGGTCATAAGGGAGTCAAGTTTCTTGTTTCTGAATTATTCTCAACTCATGTAGGCTTGGCGGACGACTCATAATGCTGAAGTCAGCTCTTCCTTGCATTTGACATGTATCCTCATCGAGCAACGTCTCGAATTTTTCGAAGACTTTTGGCCTTTCTTCAGTATCAAAATCGATCACCACTGCTGGAGCGGCAACTTACTTGCGCACCTAATACTATATTTTATTAACATCAAAACGGCTGATATTAAAGTTAATTTACTAAAATGTATTAGTCTTGATTTTTAAAAATGAGGATCAGAAAAAAAATTCAATTTTATGAAGCAAACTTGGGAGATTTTCTCAGAAAACTTTGATAATACAGTAGTTTCTGCACTTTCACAGGCATTCCAACATAATGTACTATAAAACGGTTCCGAGTGTTTTAAAGGTAGGATAGCTAGAACAGGATGACACCAAATAGAGGGTAATCTTTCAAATATGTAAAATAAATACTTCTAAGCTTCGAGCTACTTCCTGATACAACATGATTGGTGCAAAGCCGAAGGTTATTTTCGTAACTAGCTCTCCCCTTGCCATACTTATACAATTTTTATCCTGCTCGGCAATCCTACAGTGAATTGAAATTTTTTCCCGAACATCTTTTCCAAAAAAGTGTACAGGTAAAATACCACTCTCCCAGCACTGTAGTAAATGCAACAAGGACCTACTCGTCTCAGTCCTTGTCTCATCCATCGCACTTCTTGGACGGCAGTGATCTCAGCCTCTACGCTAAAGAGAATACCAACCAGCTAGGCAACGAAACCTTCCCAATTATGTGACCAGCCATTCCAGGTGCATGCTGCAATCCTTAATACGTTTGCAGTGGTCGTCATCAGGCGATATTTGGTCTAAGACCGGAAGTTGTGTGGTGCATGAGCAATTTGTAAAAGAATTATTTCTGGCCGCTTCCAAGTGAATGGCGCTCAGATGACTTGCGTGAACTTTTACACTTGGCTCCATTCTCCAAGTAAGACTAAGAACTTAATTTAACAAACCGTTTGTCTAAATAACATACAGGGTCCGGAAAGTAATAGGACTGATTTTATACCGCCAATACTGTACTTCAAAGCGTGCGCGCACCGACTGGATTCAGTAGAGGGCGTTTTTAGCTAACGAACTATCAGCTGGTCAGTTGTCTCCGAGCACATGGAGAGTCAGGACACACATTTTCTCGCGACGTGTTTCTGTGAGTGGTGCAATCCGAAAATGGATTTTCGTTAGTGAAGAGGTACGCGATTTAATTCTGGGTTAAACTTGGTAAATCTGCGACAGAGACGTTTGATATGATCAAGCAGATTTACCCAGATGTGTCTTTAGCAAAAAGGGGCGTGTTTCGGTGGCACCAGGGCCGGGAAGTGGCCGCTGATGAAGACCGTACTGGGACCCCTGCGACTTCGACAAACACCGACAATGTGACCGATGTGCACAAAGTTTTAAACTCAGACCTCGGTTATATATTTGTTTAATTGCTCAGATGTTTAGTTTATCAAAATGATGAAATGGTTCATCGCATTGTGATGAAACATTTGAACATGCGCAAGGTGTACGCGAAGATGGTCTCAAAAGCCCTCACTGAAGACCAGAAATTGAGGCGAATGGAAGTTTGCCAAGAAAATGTGACCATGTGTGAAAGCGACCCCCCATTTTTGAATAACGTAATCACTGGTAACGAGTCATGGTCTTTGACTATGATACCCATGAAAGGCAAGCATTTTGAGACGACAGAGGGGATCCAAGCAGCATACACCTCGGTTCTCAAGGCTACTTCCAGCGCTGCATCGCCGCAGAAGGAGTCTATGTTGAAAATTTTTAAAGAATAGTAGCGATTGGTTCAATAAATTTTTTCAAATCGAGTCAGTCTTATTACTTTCCGGACAAACCCAGTAGAAAGGGAAACCTTTAATTCTTTATTATTCGCCATAGTGTTTCATTTTCAATCATTTCAGAATGAGGCTGACTTTGTCTCCCGCCGCTCTTTCCCGTATCGCAAAAAGATAGATTGTCATCATTGCGGCTACTGTTAAACCAACAGCAACAACAATGTTAGTAATGGCTCACAGCTGCCTGCCCTCACTGACGCCAAAAAATTGGCTATTGTCCCCAAGGCGAAGTCAAGTCAACTATGTTTGTAAAGTATAAAATGCAAAATCAATACAATTAATAAGATATTTAATCATTATAATTGTTTTTATTATTGTTTTACACGCTTATGTGGCATGCCACAACCGAACACTTTGCTTTATTCGCGCTAAACGTTATTTATTGTTACCCGTTCGCTTGGGTTGGCCTACTCAATGGGTTCGCTACTTCACGTTGTTATTATTGTTGTTTTCTTACTTAGCAGGCGCTTGTTCTTCCAGTCGGTTGTTTGCGCATGCGCCGACGCCACTCTGGCCATGTTTGTTACGCTTTAAAGGATTTCACCGAGATTGCCAACAATCAATTTCCATGTATGCAATTCCAACCCCACCGAATACTGTTATATGCCCGGCGCCGGACTTGCGGCAACGAGTTCATTCATTCATCGGTGGGTTGTGGTTTTAAGTAGTGGCAGCTAACGGCAGCATGCGGAATACATGGCGGCCTGCGCCATCATCAAGGCTGTTAGTTGGCTGGTGCCACTTTTATTGTTCAATTGTGTTGTTGTCAATATTTCTGCTTTGTTGCTGTGGTACTCTCGTGCCGCGCCAACATCAGATCGGTGATTGCGCATACTCACATTTTATCTTTTTCCATTACGTTATCCATCTCGCATGCAGTAAATGCTTTCGTTGGCAGAGTTATGAATGAGGCGTGTCGCCACAAATACAGTTATTTTAATTGAATCGGTTCAAATTACTTCTGTACGGGTTTTACGGCTTAATTTTTTGTGTTTATATTTTATACAACAAAGTAATTTGAAAATTATCATGTTGCAAAGTGGAGTAGGTGGTAGATGGTAACACGATTCGAATTTAGAAGTACCGTTAGAGTAAATTGCAGGGTGCGGTAGGTTCTTTGTGATATCAAAAACTATGATCGATTCTAATTTTGAACAGTTAAGGTCACGTGGTCACGTAAAAAACTCAACTTTCTCAGACATGTGATTCATTGCAAACGCCTAGACACCAGCAGACCGTGTTCTATTGCTTCAGCGAAAGAATCTAATTTTTTTTCTCCAGTTAGTCCCAGTTGACAATTGCTAAGTTGCTGCTTCCTTCTTAAGTTGTTGTTGTTAATTTGAAATGGCATGAAAAATAGTGTATTATTCGTTAACCTTCAACTCAGGCGAACAGAGAAGTTTGTTTTCTAAATCCATCAGAATGCATTCTCATAATACTATACCCAAGAAAACTATTTATACGTCTAAAGAAGGTTTAGTCTTCAGTCTTCGACTTTCCAACACTAAACTGCTATCCAATCTTCTACTCATAAAATTCGGAGTCCTTTGTCATATGTAGCTGTGCTTCGAGCCTGACAAATTATTGCTGGGCTCCAACAAAATTCTAGAACCAAACTGCATGAAGCTATCCTAGCTCTATTGATATTTCGTTTCCAAGACGTCAATTGTTTCAGACTTAATTACCGCACAAAAAATAGTCCAGCGGTGTTAACTTGCATAATCTTGGTGGCCACCATAAGTTTTTTTCAATACATTTATTGTTTCGTTGGTTGTATGGCATATAGCGTCGCCTTTTTGGAACCAAAGTTCGTCCATATCAACATCCTCTAATTCAGGCTCGAAAAAGTCATTTACCATGGCTCAATACTGTTTCCTAACGACTGTAACATTATGGGTGGCTACGTTTTTGAAAGAATTATGAAGTAATATTTCCTTCTATCCAAAGAGCCCACCAGTGACTGTTTGAAGCGTTTGAATTATCTGGATTATCGACACTCGAAATGCGACCATTTCGTCTACTAACGTACCCATTCAACCAGAAGTGAGCTCTATCGCTGAACACAGTTTTCTTGTGGACATCGGGATCGGTGTTCATCTTGTTTAGGACTCATGCACAGGACGTTTGACGCCCAGAGATCCTTCCGAAAATTTTTCCATCAAGTGGAGAGATACTGATTCAAATGCGATTTCGGATATACTCATTTGGCTCTTCTTCAATACTCTGCTCCTCAGCAGGGACATTTCTGAAATAGACACTGCTTAAGCACTTATAGCTGAGTTAACAACAGTGCGCCAGTAGTTTCTTCTTTTCGCTATCTGGCGCTAATTCGAGATACCAAGTGAAACCAGGTCCTTCTCTGCATCCACCCGTTGCGTACTTCATCGAAAACTTTCGAAGCTGCATCGATCCATCGACTGAGGTATTCGCCGTTGCCAATGCGCAAAGGACTGTAAATCTTCGGCAAAACCTTTCTCTCGTACATTCCTAAGACCGACTCAACAGATAATGTCATTGTCTATGCCTCCGCAACATATAGCAGGACGAGAATTATGAGGGACTTGTAGGGTTTGGTCTTTGTTCGTCGAGAGAGAACTTCACTTCTTAATTGCCTACTCAGGCCAAAGTAACATCTGTTGGAAAGAGGGAATTTAAGGCAAATATTGTTGCTGTTGTTGATGCTGGTTCCAAGATAGACGAAATTATCCACGACTTTAAAGTAATGACTGTCAACAGTGGCGTGTGGGGCAAGACTCCAATGCGATGACTGTTTGTTTGATGACAGGATATATTTTGTCTTGCCCCCGTTCACAACCAGATTCATACGCTTTGATTCCTTCATCCAGTCTGAAGAAAGCAGAGCTAACCGCGCGGATGTTGAGGCCAATGAAATCATATCATCGGCGTACATCAACAGCTGTACATTCTTATAGAAGATGCTATTATTTAGCTCTTCACTTATTTACTAATACCCTTCTCAAAAAAGAGCAAGTGATTGCTGAACTAGTTACAAAAAATGTTGCTCAAATATTTTCGGAGAATGCTACCGAGCTGATAATCCTTTATCGCATTAAAAACCGTTAGCTTTCCGCTTACGGGACCACGTGCCGAACAAAACTGCATGTGGTCTTGCCACAAATATGGACAGACTTGCATATACTTCTGCCACTCATAAAAATGTTGAGAGAGGAAGGATCGACTGATGGCTGACGGGAACCAATGTGACATTCTCCCTAAAAATGTAACGCCAATACAATGTTTTATAAACACACCTGCAGATATACATACATAGATACCTACATATATCATATATTGTATGTACGGACTTATTTCGTATGCCACACGAATGCTGCACGTCATAGACGAAATGTAAAGCAAAATCGATGTAGACTTTTAGTGCGCGAAACCAGCATTGCATGTGGCGTACTAAGTAGTAATACATACAAGCATACAAGTTCTTGCATTCACACATGCTCGTACCACCTCTGCCTTGCGCGAGCAAACTATCAATAAGAGTACGTATGTAAATTCACCTGCGTACACATGTGTGTAATCGTCTGCGCCTATAACCATGTAGAACACAACAACATATGTATATACATGCCTGTGACTGGCTCTCCATGCCAGTAAGCGATTTATATTCCAGCTTAACTTGCAACAAAGAGGTGACAATACGAATACAAATACCCCAGAAGGCAGTAAAAATAGCTGCAAAAGCGAATTACAACAACACCAACAGCAAATGTGTTATTTACATTCAATACAACAACAACTGACAACATGCAAGTTAAATGGCGAAAAAATGTTGTCGCTCTGAATAGAATAACAAATGAGTAGAACTCAATAATTTAACAGCTTTTCAATTGCCTACAAAGTAGCCACACGAGTGAGCAGCGCGATAGTGGCGCATTCGTCGTTTAGGGGCGTGGGGTGTATGGGGCGGCATGATGAATTGCTGCTAGCAAATATTTTTAGATACAAAAGCTTAGTGCTGAGCGCGCATAGCGATTGAAACGCTGATAAAAAGTCATTAGAAATTTTTCAGAAAAAAACATAAAAATCGTAAAATTATAAAAAAAAATATTTAAAAAGAAAAAAATAATAAAAATTACAAAAAAATAATGAATATGTATACATACATACATATGTACTTATTAAAAAAGCATATATTGCCTTTTCAGTTGCTTTGTCTGCCAGTTGAAATGAGGGGTGTGTCGAAGGGAAATATGTGCGTTGCACGACATTGCACTGGTGGCATGCGTGAAGTTATGTGGCGTATAAATTGTGATTTTAATCAATCAATTCGATTTCGAAAGCGAGAAAATATGTTTTCCTCAATAATAGCGCGGTGATAACATAAATTAGCGCACTATATGCTTTGATGCATATCCATGTGAAGCATTTTAATGAAGTTGAGAGCAGGAGTGCAAGTCGAGTAGAAAATCGTTCGGCTAACTGTTGTGTGTTGAGGTGCGTTTTTGCTGCACAAAAGCCTGGTAGAAGTATCTTGGCTGTAATAAAATAGTGCTCCGAGTCGATGTTAGAACCTTGGAGCATACTTACGCACGTTTAAAACACTGGAGACGTGTCTTCTGTCTATTACAACATGATCAATCTGGTTGGTGGCTTTTCGATCCGGAGACAGGTAGCTTGGTGAATTTTTCTATGCTAGAATCTAGTACTACAGATATCCATATTTCGGGCCTTGGCGAAGACGATCAGCCTCAAGCCATTTGGGGAAGTTTCCTCGTAGAGGCTGAATTTACCGACTGTTGTGCCAAAGATACCTTCTTTGCCTACCCTGGCGTTAAAGAAGTCAAACACGATTTTGACATCGTGGTAAGGGCAACTCTCATAGGTGCGTTCCAAGCGCTCATAGAAAGCATCTTTGGTCGCATCGTCCTTTTCTTCCGTCGAGACGTGGGCACAAATCATATCGATAGGTTGAAGAACTTCACTTTGATGCGGATTGGGGCCAGACGTTCATCCACCGGGGTAAATGACAATACGCAGCGACGGAATCTCTATGCCACCATGAATCCCACACCGAATTTGCGCTCCCTTATATGGCCACTGTAGTTAATTCCGCAAGGAACTACGCGCCTCAGTCGGCGGTGATGTCAGCCTTCACTCTATCGAGGAATCAACCAGCTGGGCAGCGACTCCTTCCCAATTAAGGGACCGGACATTCCAGGTGCATGCCCTCAAATCAAAATACTTTATTCATTTGCCATGGTTGTCATCAAAAGGGGGTTCTCTGATCCGAGGCTGTTTAAACTTTTTCATTAGGGGTGTTTTTTACGTTGCGGGTCCCAGCGCACAACTCTGTGGAGGTGATGTTTCTTGCTTGGTCTAGGAACGGAAGTTGTAAGCTGTTTGCGCCATATGTAAAAGAATCGTTTCTGGCCATTCCCAAGTGAATGGCGATCAGAGAACTTTCCCCACTGGCGTGAACTTCTACACATGACTCCATCTGTATACAAGAGGATCTTAACTGGTGACGGATAATGAGTTTATGGTTATAACGTAGAAACCAAAGCTTACTCATCCCAATGAAAGTTACCACATGAGCCAAGAGAGAAAAAATCACGAGGAGTTAGATCGAAAATGAAGTTTTTGTTAACAGTTTTCTTCGATTGCAGGGGTGTCGTGCATCAAAAGTTCTTACCAAAGGATCTTACGGTCAAAAAAAAAATATAGCCTGCGTAATTTGCATAAAGCAATACGCCACAAATACCCGGATGTGTGGAATAACCAAAATTGTGTTTTGCACCATGATAACGCCCGTGCTACCCCTTGCTTCTGCTCAAATATTTGGTCAAAAAACAACCTTAATGGTGTCGTGGTCACAGTATTCCCCAGACTTGGCCCCCTTTAACTTTTTTATTCACAAAACTGTAGAGGACATGAAAGGACTCGTATCAAATAAAACGGTATAACATTATATAGCTTTTTATAATCATATTTGGTAAGATTTTTCATGTTGAAAAACATGTTATCTTTTAAATAGATGACTGTTTGTATCGAGACGAGAACCATATTAAGTAAAATGTCACTACGTTGAGCACCACTGAAGCTAGATACGAACTTTATGCACACGACTAAGTCATAAATTACAAACATACCATATACACACATATTTATGGTATGTCAACCCTTCCAAAACATAGATTTCTCCATACCATGGACGGGGCTGTATTTAAGTTATATGCAGTGTAACGGTAAATAAATTTCTGCCGCATTTTTCGTGTCCAAAGTTTTTATTTATATTTCAAGCAAATCTACCGTAACCAACTAATAAAACTCCAATATAAATCAGCAATTTGTTTCCAAGTATTTGGCGGCAATAAAATTCGATTGGCAGCAGCAATATAAATAAATATAATAGCAAACAAACAAGTAAATAAATAAATGCAAACAGTTGCCATTGGTATCGATGGAGTCTAGTTTCCGTGGAGGTAAAAATACATACACCAAAGATATCCATAACTGCAAAGTTGTTCGGCGCTATGGAATGCTGAAACGGATAAGAGGGCGCTTACGGCAACACCTGCAGTCTAATTTCCAAGTAATTCGATTTGTTGTATATCGACCAAAATGAAAATAATTTAATTCCCGCACTAGCTTTTGTATTTGTTCCTCATCGCCTTATTTGCATAGACTAGTCAAAAATCCAGCAACACTTTGATACAAATCTCATCGGTTCTTTATGTAGATTGGTTCATGACATTTACTTTTTGATAATTTCATTTAAATGTTTGACCGCGGCTGCGTCTTAGGTGGTCCATTCGGAAAGTCCAATTTTGGGCAACTTTTTTTCGAGCATTTCGGCCGGAATAGCCCGAATTTCTTCGGAAATGTTGTCTTCCAAAGCTGGAATAGTTGCTGGCTTATTTCTGTAGACTTTAGACTTGACGTAGCCCCACAAAAATAGTCTAAAGGCGTTAAATCGCATGATCTTGGTGGCCAACTTACGGGTCCATTTCTTGAGATGAATTGTTGTCCGAAGTTTTTCCCTCAAAATGGCCATACATCGCGAGCTGTGTGGCATGTAGCGCCATCTTGTTGAAACCACATGTCAACCAAGTTCAGTTCTTCCATTTTTGGCAACAAAAAAGTTTGTTAGCATCGAACGATAGCGATCGCCATTCACCGTAACGTTGCGTCCAACAGCATCTTTGAAAAAATACGGTCCAATGATTCCCCAGCGTACAAACCACACCAAACAGTGCTTTTTTCGGGATGCATGGGCAGTTCTTTGAACGGCTTCTGGTTGCTCTTCACCCAAACCGGCATTGCTTATTGGCCATTCACCAGCTGGAGCCAAATTTGTCGATTAAAAACACATCGAACAACAATGATAAATTCAATGATTTGCAAGCGTTGCTCGTTAGAAGTCTATTCATGCTGATTCATCAAAGCATACTGGCAACACCATGTCTTAAATCCACGTGATCTGTCAAATACTAAATGCATGAAAATCCTAACCTCAAAAAATCACCCGTTGTATTTGTTCCTCATCGCCTTATTTGCATAGACTAGTCAAAAATCCAGCAACACTTTGATACAATATACATACATATGTATCTGTAATACTGATAGATAAATTACAAATTCTAATGCTCATCGGACGTTACTGACTTCAGTTAATCACCCTCCCTGTTCAGCTCTTTTCAGTTCAGTAGCAGAGCTCCACATAAGCTCCTTTCGTCATATCTTTATCAGTACGAATTTTCTGATCTTCAAATATTTTTAATGATGGCTAACCTTTACTTACGTCTGACAGCCTCTTGAAACACAAACTTATCTTCCTACTATTTTCTTAAATATAACTGGTCGACTTTCGATATCTGCAATGCAGTTATCAATTTCTCTACACATTGATAGGATTACAACTTATTTTAAATGTGTAGCCAAGATATCGTAAATACCGACAACATTTTAGGTTTTTACTAGATCCGTTCAAGGAACGTTTTATGTTGGACCAAGAAACTATAATACCAGTAATGTTGTCGCTAAGAAGTGCCGAAAAAAAACATTGTCTTCGACTATCGAATGGTAAACACCTTGGGAGCTTGGAACTAACTCAATAGTGACAGTGATGATCTCTTTGAATTGTCCAAAGAACAAAAAAAAATGTCTACAGGACTACCTTCGACTTATTAAATGTTGCGTGTTATATCCCTTAACACGCTTGTCATTAAATCTGTTGTTTGTCCCTCTTAAAACATCTCTAAAGGGTATAGTTGGATGGTAAAACTCAAAAGTACTCCAGGCAAATCTATCAAGTTTCTTTGGCCTATAACTTCATTAATACAGCACAGTATTTAAACGGACGTCTCATTTGTAAAGGGTGATTCATTTCAAGGTTCCCTACTTTTTAAAAGAAAAAACAGAAAAACTTCAAATTTAGTGGGGAATGTTTACCTAATTGTTCGTCAAGAGAGTGTTTTTTTGGCATTTATTCCTTAACTATGTAAACTATTGACATGTTGGCCGTGGCCAAGGGTGCCCCAGGTGGTTTCATCCGTTGAGTCCGTTGATCTGCCAATTCTCGATGACTCGTTCGATGATTTTCGACACTGATAAATGGCTGAATGAAACGTGACTGGATGTGTTGCTCCCAAGGCATAATAGACTTTAGATCCTTACATATCCCCATAGAAAAAAGTCTAATCGGATTGATATCCAAGCAATCGTGGCGCCCAATATCTTTCAATAAAATCGATTGATTGATGCGATTTGTGGGACAAGTGGCGCCGTCTTAGTTGAAAGCGTCTTCATTGAAACCCAAATAATCGGTCGGCGCGAAAATCACGCCGCCAATTGGACGGTTTACTGCTTACCGAGCATTTACTGCTGAAGAGGAATATTGGACCGATGGATTCTACCGCCCCACAAATCACAAGCAAAAAAAACCGTTTGCATTTGTCTAAAATAAAATGACAGCTCTGTAATATCTTCAGGTTGCCTCTTTGTCCCCCAACTGATCCAGAAATAGCCCTCATCGACTGAATCCAAAAATTTGGGTCGAAAACTGAGGATTCATCCCTATTGGACTCCTCAAGAGTCCTTAGAGACGAAGCGATGGTCGTATTGAGAAGAGTCAAATGGATTCAGTTCTTACACAAGC